>NC_091983.1:3682517-3930185 GCF_044704955.1 Pristiophorus japonicus | reverse complement strand
GAGTTAGATAGAGAGAGGGACAGGGAGAGAGAGTTAGAAAGAGGGAGGGACAGGGAGAGAGAGATAGATAGAGGGAGGGACAGGGAGAGAGAGTTAGATAGAGGGAGGGACTGGGAGAGAGAGTTAGATAGAGGGAGGGACAGGGAGAGAGAGTTAGATAGAGGGAGGGACAGGGAGAGAGAGTTAGATAGAGGGAGGGACAGGGAGAGAGAGATAGATAGAGGGAGGGACAGGGAGAGAGAGTTAGATAGAGGGAGGGACAGGGAGAGAGAGTTAGATAGAGGGAGGGACAGGGAGAGAGAGTTAGATAGAGGGAGGGACAGGGAGAGAGAGTTCGATAGGAGGGAGGGACAGGGAGAGAGAGTTAGATAGAGGGAGGGACAGGGAGAGAGAGTTAGATAGAGGGAGGGACAGGGAGAGAGAGTTAGATAGAGGGAGGGACAGGGAGAGAGAGTTAGATAGAGGGAGGGACAGCGAGAGAGAGTTAGATAGAGGGAGGGACAGGGAGAGAGAGTTAGATAGAGGGAAGGGACAGGGAGAGAGAGTTAGATAGAGGGAGGGACAGGGAGAGAGAGTTAGATAGAGGGAGGGACAGGGAGAGAGAGTTAGATAGAGGGAGGGACAGGGAGAGAGAGTTAGATAGAGGGAGGGACAGGGAGAAAGAGTTAGATAGAGGGAGGGACAGCGAGAGAGAGTTAGATAGAGGGAGGGACAGGGAGAAAGAGTTAGATAGGGGGAGGGACAGGGAGAGAGAGATAGATAGAGGGAGGGACAGGGAGAGAGAGTTAGATAGAGGGAGGGACAGGGAGAGAGAGATAGATAGAGGGAGGGACAGGGAGAGAGAGTTAGATAGAGGGAGGGACAGGGAGAGAGAGTCAGATAGAGGGAGGGACAGGGAGAGAGAGTTAGATAGAGGGAGGGACAGGGAGAGAGAGTTAGATAGAGGAAGGGACAGGGAGAGAGAGTTAGATAGAGGGAGGGACAGGGAGAGAGAGTTAGATAGAGGGAGGGACAGGGAGAGAGAGTTAGATAGAGGGAGGGACAGGGAGAGAGAGTTAGATAGAGGGAGGGACAGGGACAAAGAGTTAGATAGAGGGAGGGACAGGGAGAGAGAGTTAGATAGAGGAAGGGACAGGGAGAGAAAGTTAGATAGATAGAGGGACAGGGAGAGAGAGTTAGATAGAGGGAGGGACAGGGAGAGAGAGTTAGATAGAGGGAGGGACAGGAGAGAGAGTTAGATAGAGGGAGGGACAGGGAGAGAGAGTTAGATAGAGGGAGGGACAGGGAGAGAGAGTTAGATAGAGGGAGGGACAGGGAGAGAGAGTTAGATAGAGGGAGGGACAGGGAGAGAGCATTAGATAGAGGGAGGGACAGGGAGAGAGAGTTAGATAGAGGGAGGGACAGGGAGAGAGAGATAGATAGAGGGAGGGACAGGGAGAGAGAGTTAGATAGAGGGAGGGACAGGGAGAGAGAGTTAGATGGAGGGAGGGACAGGGAGAGAGAGTTAGATAGAGGGAGGGACAGGGAGAGAGAGTTAGATGGAGGGAGGGACAGGGAGAGAGAGTTAGATAGAGGGAGGGACAGGGAGAGAGAGTTAGATAGAGGGAGGGACAGGGAGAGAGAGTTAGATAGATGGAGGGACAGGGAGAGAGAGTTAGATAGAGGGAGGGACAGGGAGAGAGAGTTAGATAGAGGGAGGGACAGCGAGAGAGAGTTAGATAGAGGGAGGGACAGGGAGAGAGAGTTAGATAGAGGGAAGGACAGGGAGAGAGAGTTAGATAGAGGGAGGGACAGGGAGAGAGAGTTAGATAGAGGGAGGGACAGGGAGAGAGAGTTAGATAGAGGGAGGGACAGGGAGAGAGAGTTAGATAGAGGGAGGGACAGGGAGAAAGAGTTAGATAGAGGGAGGGACAGCGAGAGAGAGTTAGATAGAGGGAGGGACAGGGAGAAAGAGTTAGATAGGGGGAGGGACAGGGAGAGGGAGTTAGATAGAGGGAGGGACAGGGAGAGAGAGTTAGATAGAGGGAGGGACAGGGAGAGAGAGTTAGATAGAGAGAGGGACAGGGAGAGAGAGTTAGATAGAGGGAGGGACAGGGAGAGAGAGTTAGATAGAGGGAGGGACAGGGAGAGAGAGATAGATAGAGGGAGGGACAGGGAGAGAGAGTTAGATAGAGGGAGGGACAGGGAGAGAGAGTTAGATAGAGGGAGGGACAGGGAGAGAGAGTTAGATAGAGGGAGGGACAGGGAGAGAGAGATAGATAGAGGGAGGGACAGGGAGAGAGAGTTAGATAGAGGGAGGGACAGGCAGAGAGCGTTAGATAGAGGGAGGGACAGGGAGAGAGAGTTAGATAGAGGGAGGGACAGGGAGAGAGTGTTAGATAGAGGAAGGGACAGGGAGAGAGAGTTAGATAGAGGGAGGGACAGGGAGAGAGAGTTAGATAGAGGGAGGGACAGGGAGAGAGAGTTAGATAGAGGGAGGGACAGGGAGAGAGAGTTAGATAGAGGGAGGGACAGGGAGAAAGAGTTAGATAGAGGGAGGGACAGGGAGAGAGAGTTAGATAGAGGAAGGGACAGGGAGAGAAAGTTAGATAGATAGAGGGACAGGGAGAGAGAGTTAGATAGAGGGAGGGACAGGGAGAGAGAGTTAGATAGAGGGAGGGACAGGGAGAGAGAGTTAGATAGAGGGAGGGACAGGGAGAGAGAGTTAGATAGAGGGAGGGACAGGGAGAGAGAGTTAGATAGAGGGAGGGACAGGGAGAGAGAGTTAGATAGAGGGAGGGACAGGGAGAGAGCGTTAGATAGAGGGAGGGACAGGGAGAGAGAGTTAGATAGAGGGAGGGACAGGGAGAGAAAGTTAGATAGAGGGAGGGACAGGGAGAGAGAGTTAAATGGAGGGAGGGACAGGGAGAGAGAGATAGATAGAGGGAGGGACAGGGAGAGAGAGTTAGATAGAGGGAGGGACAGGGAGAGAGAGTTAGATGGAGGGAGGGACAGGGAGAGAGAGTTAGATAGAGGGAGGGACAGGGAGAGAGAGTTAGATAGAGGGAGGGACAGGGAGAGAGAGTTAGATAGAGGGAGGGACAGGGAGAGAGAGTTAGATAGAGGGAGGGACAGGGAGAGAGAGTTAGATAGAGGGAGGGACAGGGAGAAAGAGTTAGATAGAGGGAGGGACAGCGAGAGAGAGTTAGAGAGAGGGAGGGACAGGGAGAAAGAGTTAGATAGGGGGAGGGACAGGGAGAGGGAGTTAGATAGAGGGAGGGACAGGGAGAGAGAGTTAGATAGAGGGAGGGACAGGGAGAGAGAGTTAGATAGAGGGAGGGACAGGGAGAGAGAGTTAGATAGAGGGAGGGACAGGGAGAGAGAGATAGATAGAGGGAGGGACAGGGAGAGAGGGTTCGATAGAGGGAGGGACAGGGAGAGAGAGTTAGATAGAGGGAGGGACAGGGAGAGAGAGTTAGATAGAGGGAGGGACAGGGAGAAAGAGTTAGATAGGGGGAGGAGGCAGGGAGAGAGAGTTTGATAGAGGGAGGGACAGGGAGAGAGAGATAGATAGAGGGAGGGACAGGGAGAGAGAGTTATATAGAGGGAGGGACAGGGAGAAAGAGTTAGATAGGGGGAGGAGGCAGGGAGAGAGAGTTAGATAGAGGGAGGGACAGGGAGAGAGAGTTAGATAGAGGGAGGGACCGGGAGAAAGAGTTAGATAGGTGGAGGAGGCAGGGAGAGAGAGTTCGATAGAGGGAGGGACAGGGAGAGAGAGTTAGATAGAGGGAGGGACAGGGAGAAAGAGTGAGACAGGGGGAGGAGGCAGGGAGAGAGAGTTAGATAGAGGGAGGGACAGGGAGAGAGAGCTAGATAGAGGGAGGGACAGGGAGAGAGAGTTAGATAGAGGGAGGGACAGGGAGAAAGAGTTAGATAGATAGAGGGAGGGACAGGGAGAGAGAGTTAGATAGAGGGAGGGACAGGGAGAGAGAGTTCGATAGAGGGAGGGACAGGGAGAGAGAGTTCGATAGAGGGAGGGACAGGGAGAGAGAGTTAGATAGAGGGAGGGACAGGGAGAGAGAGTTAGATAGAGGGAGGGACAGGGAGAAAGAGTTAGATAGGGGGAGGAGGCAGGGAGAGAGAGTTAGATAGAGGGAGGGACAGGGAGAGAGAGATAGATAGAGGGAGGGACAGGGAGAGAGAGTTAGATAGAGGGAGGGACAGGGAGAGAGAGTTAGATAGAGGGAGGGACAGGGAGAGAGAGTTAGATAGAGGGAGGGACAGGGAGAAAGAGTTAGATAGAGGG
Organism: Pristiophorus japonicus; assembly: GCF_044704955.1. Lineage (NCBI taxonomy): Eukaryota > Metazoa > Chordata > Chondrichthyes > Pristiophoridae > Pristiophorus > Pristiophorus japonicus. Next base: position 3,925,900 of record NC_091983.1, on the reverse strand, counting down.
AGGGACAGGGAGAGAGAGTTAGATAGAGGAAGGGACAGGGAGAGAGAGATAGATAGAGGGAGGGACAGGGAGAGAGAGTTAGATAGAGGGAGGGACAAGCAGAGGGCGTTAGATAGAGGGAGGGACAGGGAGAGAGAGTTAGATAGAGGGAGGGACAGGGAGAGAGAGTTAGATAGAGGAAGGGACAGGGAGAGAGAGTTAGATAGAGGGAGGGACAGGGAGAGAGAGTTAGATAGAGGGAGGGACAGGGAGAGAGAGTTAGATAGAGGGAGGGACAGGGAGAGAGAGTTAGATAGAGGGAGGGACAGGGAGAAAGAGTTTGATAGAGGGAGGGACAGGGAGAGAGAGTTAGATAGAGGAAGGGACAGGGAGAGAAAGTTAGATAGATAGAGGGACAGGGAGAGAGAGTTAGATAGAGGAGGGACAGGGAGAGAGAGTTAGATAGAGGGAGGGACAGGGAGAGAGAGTTAGATAGAGGGAGGGACAGGGAGAGAGAGTTAGATAGAGGGAGGGACAGGGAGAGAGAGTTAGATAGAGGGAGGGACAGGGAGAGAGAGTTAGATAGAGGGAGGGACAGGGAGAGAGCGTTAGATAGAGGGAGGGACAGGGAGAGAGAGTTAGATAGAGGGAGGGACAGGGAGAGAAAGTTAGATAGAGGGAGGGACAGGGAGAGAGAGTTAGATAGAGGGAGGGACAGGGAGAGAGAGATAGATAGAGGGAGGGACAGGGAGAGAGAGTTAGATAGAGGGAGGGACAGGGACAGAGAGTTAGATGGAGGGAGGGACAGGGAGAGAGAGTTAGATAGAGGGAGGGACAGGGAGAGAGAGTTAGATAGAGGGAGGGACAGGGAGAGAGAGTTAGATAGAGGGAGGGACAGGGAGAGAGAGTTAGATAGAGGGAGGGACAGGGAGAGAGAGTTAGATAGAGGGAGGGACAGGGAGAAAGAGTTAGATAGAGGGAGGGACAGCGAGAGAGAGTTAGATAGAGGGAGGGACAGGGAGAAAGAGTTAGATAGGGGGAGGGACAGGGAGAGGGAGTTAAATAGAGGGAGGGACAGGGAGAGAGAGTTAGATAGAGGGAGGGACAGGGAGAGAGAGTTAGATAGAGGGAGGGACAGGGAGAGAGAGTTAGATAGAGGGAGGGACAGGGAGAGAGAGATAGATAGAGGGAGGGACAGGGAGAGAGAGTTCGATAGAGGGAGGGACAGGGAGAGAGAGTTAGATAGAGGGAGGGACAGGGAGAGAGAGTTAGATAGAGGGAGGGACAGGGAGAGAGAGTTAGATAGAGGGAGGGACAGGGAGAAAGAGTTAGATAGGGGGAGGAGGCAGGGAGAGAGAGTTAGATAGAGGGAGGGACAGGGAGAGAGAGATAGATAGAGGGAGGGACAGGGAGAGAGAGTTAGATAGAGGGAGGGACAGGGAGAAAGAGTTAGATAGGTGGAGGAGGCAGGGAGAGAGAGTTCGATAGAGGGAGGGACAGGGAGTGAGAGTTAGATAGAGGGAGGGACAGGGAGAAAGAGTTAGATAGGGGGAGGAGGCAGGGAGAGAGAGTTAGATAGAGGGAGGGACAGGGAGAGAGAGTTAGATAGAGGGAGGGACAGGGAGAGAGAGTTAGATAGAGGGAGGGACAGGGAGAAAGAGTTAGATAGATAGAGGGAGGGACAGGGAGAGAGAGTTAGATAGAGGGAGGGACAGGGAGAGAGAGTTCGATAGAGGGAGGGACAGGGAGAGAGAGTTAGATAGAGGGAGGGACAGGGAGAGAGAGTTAGATAGAGGGAGGGACAGGGAGAGAGAGTTAGATAGAGGGAGGGACAGGGAGAAAGAGTTAGATAGGGGGAGGAGGCAGGGAGAGAGAGTTAGATAGAGGGAGGGACAGGGAGAGAGAGATAGATAGAGGGAGGGATAGGGAGAGAGAGTTAGATAGAGGGAGGGACAGGGAGAAAGAGTTAGACAGGGGGAGGAGGCAGGGAGAGAGAGTTAGATAGAGGGAGGGACAGGGAGAGAGAGTTATATAGAGGGAGGGACAGGGAGAAAGAGTTAGATAGGGGGAGGAGGCAGGGAGAGAGAGTTAGATAGAGGGAGGGACAGGGAGAGAGAGTTAGATAGAGGGAGGGACAGGGAGAAAGAGTTAGATAGGTGGAGGAGGCAGGGAGAGAGAGTTCGATAGAGGGAGGGACAGGGAGAGAGAGTTAGATAGAGGGAGGGACAGGGAGAAAGAGTGAGACAGGGGGAGGAGGCAGGGAGAGAGAGTTAGATAGAGGGAGGGACAGGGAGAGAGAGCTAGATAGAGGGAGGGACAGGGAGAGAGAGTTAGATAGAGGGAGGGACAGGGAGAAAGAGTTAGATAGATAGAGGGAGGGACAGGGAGAGAGAGTTAGATAGAGGGAGGGACAGGGAGAGAGAGTTCGATAGAGGGAGGGACAGGGAGAGAGAGTTCGATAGAGGGAGGGACAGGGAGAGAGAGTTAGATAGAGGGAGGGACAGGGAGAGAGAGTTAGATAGAGGGAGGGACAGGGAGAAAGAGTTAGATAGGTGGAGGAGGCAGGGAGAGAGAGTTAGATAGAGGGAGGGACAGGGAGAGAGAGATAGATAGAGGGAGGGACAGGGAGAGAGAGTTAGATAGAGGGAGGGACAGGGAGAGAGAGTTAGATAGAGGGAGGGACAGTGAGAGAGAGTTAGATAGAGGGAGGGACAGGGAGAAAGAGTTAGATAGAGGGAGGGACAGGGAGAGAGAGTTAGATAGAGGAAGGCACAGGGAGAGAGAGATAGATAGAGGGAGGGACAGGGAGAGAGAGTTAGATAGAGGGAGGGACAAGCAGAGGGCGTTAGATAGAGGGAGGGACAGGGAGAGAGAGTTAGATAGAGGGAGGGACAGGGAGAGAGAGTTAGATAGAGGAAGGGACAGGGAGAGAGAGTTAGATAGAGGGAGGGACAGGGAGAGAGAGTTAGATAGAGGGAGGGACAGGGAGAGAGAGTTAGATAGAGGGAGGGACAGGGAGAGAGAGTTAGACAGAGGGAGGGACAGGGAGAATGAGTTAGATAGAGGGAGGGACAGGGAGAGAGAGTTAGATAGAGGAAGGGACAGGGAGAGAAAGTTAGATAGATAGAGGGACAGGGAGAGAGAGTTAGATAGAGGAGGGACAGGGAGAGAGAGTTAGATAGAGGGAGGGACAGGGAGAGAGAGTTAGATAGAGGGAGGGACAGGGAGAGAGAGTTAGATAGAGGGAGGGACAGGGAGAGAGAGTTAGATAGAGGGAGGGACAGGGAGAGAGAGTTAGATAGAGGGAGGGACAGGGAGAGAGCGTTAGATAGAGGGAGGGACAGGGAGAGAGAGTTAGATAGAGGGAGGGACAGGGAGAGAAAGTTAGATAGAGGGAGGGACAGGGAGAGAGAGTTAGATAGAGGGAGGGACAGGGAGAGAGAGATAGATAGAGGGAGGGACAGGGAGAGAGAGTTAGATAGAGGGAGGGACAGGGACAGAGAGTTAGATGGAGGGAGGGACAGGGAGAGAGAGTTAGATAGAGGGAGGGACAGGGAGAGAGAGTTAGATAGAGGGAGGGACAGGGAGAGAGAGTTAGATAGAGGGAGGGACAGGGAGAGAGAGTTAGATAGAGGGAGGGACAGAGAGAGAGAGTTAGATAGAGGGAGGGACAGGGAGAAAGAGTTAGATAGAGGGAGGGACAGCGAGAGAGAGTTAGATAGAGGGAGGGACAGGGAGAAAGAGTTAGATAGGGGGAGGGACAGGGAGAGGGAGTTAGATAGAGGGAGGGACAGGGAGAGAGAGTTAGATAGAGGGAGGGACAGGGAGAGAGAGTTAGATAGAGGGAGGGACAGGGAGAGAGAGTTAGATAGAGGGAGGGACAGGGAGAGAGAGTTAGATAGAGGGAGGGACAGGGAGAAAGAGTTAGATAGGGGGAGGAGGCAGGGAGAGAGAGTTAGATAGAGGGAGGGACAGGGAGAGAGAGATAGATAGAGGGAGGGACAGGGAGAGAGAGTTAGATAGAGGGAGGGACAGGGAGAAAGAGTTAGATAGGTGGAGGAGGCAGGGAGAGAGAGTTCGATAGAGGGAGGGACAGGGAGTGAGAGTTAGATAGAGGGAGGGACAGGGAGAAAGAGTTAGATAGGGGGAGGAGGCAGGGAGAGAGAGTTAGATAGAGGGAGGGACAGGGAGAGAGAGTTAGATAGAGGGAGGGACAGGGAGAGAGAGTTAGATAGAGGGAGGGACAGGGAGAAAGAGTTAGATAGATAGAGGGAGGGACAGGGAGAGAGAGTTAGATAGAGGGAGGGACAGGGAGAGAGAGTTCGATAGAGGGAGGGACAGGGAGAGAGAGTTAGATAGAGGGAGGGACAGGGAGAGAGAGTTAGATAGAGGGAGGGACAGGGAGAGAGAGTTAGATAGAGGGAGGGACAGGGAGAAAGAGTTAGATAGGGGGAGGAGGCAGGGAGAGAGAGTTAGATAGAGGGAGGGACAGGGAGAGAGGGATAGATAGAGGGAGGGATAGGGAGAGAGAGTTAGATAGAGGGAGGGACAGGGAGAAAGAGTTAGATAGTGGGAGGAGGCAGGGAGAGAGAGTTAGATAGAGGGAGGGACAGGGAGAGAGAGTTAGATAGAGGGAGGGACAGGGAGAAAGAGTTAGATAGGTGGAGGAGGCAGGGAGAGAGAGTTCGATAGAGGGAGGGACAGGGAGAGAGAGTTAGATAGAGGGAGGGACAGGGAGAAAGAGTTAGATAGGGGGAGGAGGCAGGGAGAGAGAGTTAGATAGAGGGAGGGACAGGGAGAGAGAGTTAGATAGAGGGAGGGACAGGGAGAGAGAGTTAGATAGAGGGAGGGACAGGGAGAAAGAGTTAGATAGATAGAGGGAGGGACAGGGAGAGAGAGTTAGATAGAGGGAGGGACAGGGAGAAAGAGTTAGATAGGGGGAGGAGGCACGGAGAGAGAGTTAGATAGAGGGAGGGACAGGGAGAGAGAGATAGATAGAGGGAGGGACAGGGAGAGAGAGTTAGATAGAGGGAGGGACAGGGAGAAAGAGTTAGATAGAGGGAGGAACAGGGAGAGAGAGATAGATAGAGGGAGGGACAGGGAGAGAGAGTTAGATAGAGGGAGGGACAGGGATAGAGAGATAGATAGTGGGAGGGACAGGGAGCGAGAGTTAGATAGAAGGAGGGACAGGGAGAGAGTGTTAGATAGAGGGAGGGACAGGGAGAGAGAGTTAGAAAGAGGGAGGGACAGGGAGAGAGAGTTAGATAGAGGGAGGGACAAGGAGAGAGAGTTAGATAGAGGGAGGGACAGGGAGAGAGAGATAGATAGAGGGAGGGACAGGGAGAGAGAATTAGATAGAGGGAGGGACAGGGAGAGAGAGTTAGATAGAGGGAGGGACAGGGAGAGGGAGTTAGATAGAGGGAGAGATAGGGAGAGAGAGTTAGATAGAGGGAGGGACAGGGAGAGAGCGTTAGATAGAGGGAGGGACAGGGAGAGAGACTTAGATAGAGGGAGGGACAGGGAGAGAGAGTTAGATAGAGGGAGGGACAGGGAGAGAGAGTTAGATAGAGGGAGGGACAGGGAGAGAGAGTTAGATAGAGGGAGGGACAGGGAGAGAGAGTTAGATAGATAGAGGGACAGGGAGAGAGAGATAGATAGAGGGAGGGACAGGGAGAGAGAGTTAGATAGTGGGAGGGACAGGGAGAGAGAGTTAGATAGAGGGCGGGACAGGGAGAAAGAGTTAGATAGGGGGAGGAGGCAGGGAGAGAGAGTTAGATAGAGGGAGGGACAGGGAGAGAGAGATAGATAGAGGGAGGGACAGGGAGAGAGAGTTAGATAGAGGGAGGGACAGGGAGAAAGAGTTAGATAGGGGGAGGAGGCAGGGAGAGAGAGTTAGATAGAGGGAGGGACAGGGAGAGAGAGTTAGATAGAGGGAGGGACAGGGAGAATGAGTTAGATAGGTGGAGGAGGCAGGGAGAGAGAGTTCGATAGAGGGAGGGACAGGGAGAGAGAGTTAGATAGAGGGAGGGACAGGGAGAAAGAGTTAGATAGGGGGAGGAGGCAGGGAGAGAGAGTTAGATAGAGGGAGGGACAGGGAGAGAGAGTTAGATAGAGGGAGGGACAGGGAGAGAGAGTTAGATAGAGGGAGGGACAGGGAGAAAGAGTTAGATAGATAGAGGGAGGGACAGGGAGAGAGAGTTAGATAGAGGGAGGGACAGGGAGAGAGAGTTAGATAGAGGGAGGGACAGGGAGAGAGAGTTAGATAGAGGGAGGGACAGGGAGAAAGAGTTAGATAGGGGGAGGAGGCAGGGAGAGAGAGTTTGATAGAGGGAGGGACAGGGAGAGAGAGATAGATAGAGGGAGGGACAGGGAGAGAGAGTTATATAGAGGGAGGGACAGGGAGAAAGAGTTAGATAGGGGGAGGAGGCAGGGAGAGAGAGTTAGATAGAGGGAGGGACAGGGAGAGAGAGTTAGATAGAGGGAGGGACCGGGAGAAAGAGTTAGATAGGTGGAGGAGGCAGGGAGAGAGAGTTCGATAGAGGGAGGGACAGGGAGAGAGAGTTAGATAGAGGGAGGGACAGGGAGAAAGAGTGAGACAGGGGGAGGAGGCAGGGAGAGAGAGTTAGATAGAGGGAGGGACAGGGAGAGAGAGCTAGATAGAGGGAGGGACAGGGAGAGAGAGTTAGATAGAGGGAGGGACAGGGAGAAAGAGTTAGATAGATAGAGGGAGGGACAGGGAGAGAGAGTTAGATAGAGGGAGGGACAGGGAGAGAGAGTTCGATAGAGGGAGGGACAGGGAGAGAGAGTTCGATAGAGGGAGGGACAGGGAGAGAGAGTTAGATAGAGGGAGGGACAGGGAGAGAGAGTTAGATAGAGGGAGGGACAGGGAGAAAGAGTTAGATAGGGGGAGGAGGCAGGGAGAGAGAGTTAGATAGAGGGAGGGACAGGGAGAGAGAGATAGATAGAGGGAGGGACAGGGAGAGAGAGTTAGATAGAGGGAGGGACAGGGAGAGAGAGTTAGATAGAGGGAGGGACAGGGAGAGAGAGTTAGATAGAGGGAGGGACAGGGAGAAAGAGTTAGATAGAGGGAGGGACAGGGAGAGAGAGTTAGATAGAGGAAGGGACAGGGAGAGAGAGATAGATAGAGGGAGGGACAGGGAGAGAGAGTTAGATAGAGGGAGGGACAAGCAGAGGGCGTTAGATAGAGGGAAGGACAGGGAGAGAGAGTTAGATAGAGGGAGGGACAGGGAGAGAGAGTTAGATAGAGGAAGGGACAGGGAGAGAGAGTTAGATAGAGGGAGGGACAGGGAGAGAGAGTTAGATAGAGGGAGGGACAGGGAGAGAGAGTTAGATAGAGGGAGGGACAGGGAGAGAGAGTTAGATAGAGGGAGGGACAGGGAGAAAGAGTTTGATAGAGGGAGGGACAGGGAGAGAGAGTTAGATAGAGGAAGGGACAGGGAGAGAAAGTTAGATAGATAGAGGGACAGGGAGAGAGAGTTAGATAGAGGAGGGACAGGGAGAGAGAGTTAGATAGAGGGAGGGACAGGGAGAGAGAGTTAGATAGAGGGAGGGACAGGGAGAGAGAGTTAGATAGAGGGAGGGACAGGGAGAGAGAGTTAGATAGAGGGAGGGACAGGGAGAGAGAGTTAGATAGAGGGAGGGACAGGGAGAGAGCGTTAGATAGAGGGAGGGATAGGGAGAGAGAGTTAGATAGAGGGAGGGACAGGGAGAGAAAGTTAGATAGAGGGAGGGACAGGGAGAGCGAGTTAGATAGAGGGAGGGACAGGGAGAGAGAGATAGATAGAGGGAGGGACAGGGAGAGAGAGTTAGATAGAGGGAGGGACAGGGACAGAGAGTTAGATGGAGGGAGGGACAGGGAGAGAGAGTTAGATAGAGGGAGGGACAGGGAGAGAGAGTTAGATAGAGGGAGGGACAGGGAGAGAGAGTTAGATAGAGGGAGGGACAGGGAGAGAGAGTTAGATAGAGGGAGGGACAGGGAGAGAGAGTTAGATAGAGGGAGGGACAGGGAGAAAGAGTTAGATAGAGGGAGGGACAGCGAGAGAGAGTTAGATAGAGGGAGGGACAGGGAGAAAGAGTTAGATAGGGGGAGGGACAGGGAGAGGGAGTTAAATAGAGGGAGGGACAGGGAGAGAGAGTTAGATAGAGGGAGGGACAGGGAGAGAGAGTTAGATAGAGGGAGGGACAGGGAGAGAGAGTTAGATAGAGGGAGGGACAGGGAGAGAGAGATAGATAGAGGGAGGAACAGGGAGAGAGAGTTCGATAGAGGGAGGGACAGGGAGAGAGAGTTAGATAGAGGGAGGGACAGGGAGAGAGAGTTAGATAGAGGGAGGGACAGGGAGAGAGAGTTAGATAGAGGGAGGGACAGGGAGAAAGAGTTAGATAGGGGGAGGAGGCAGGGAGAGAGAGTTAGATAGAGGGAGGGACAGGGAGAGAGAGATAGATAGAGGGAGGGACAGGGAGAGAGAGTTAGATAGAGGGAGGGACAGGGAGAAAGAGTTAGATAGGTGGAGGAGGCAGGGAGAGAGAGTTCGATAGAGGGAGGGACAGGGAGTGAGAGTTAGATAGAGGGAGGGACAGGGAGAAAGAGTTAGATAGGGGGAGGAGGCAGGGAGAGAGAGTTAGATAGAGGGAGGGACAGGGAGAGAGAGTTAGATAGAGGGAGGGACAGGGAGAGAGAGTTAGATAGAGGGAGGGACAGGGAGAAAGAGTTAGATAGATAGAGGGAGGGACAGGGAGAGAGAGTTAGATAGAGGGAGGGACAGGGAGAGAGAGTTCGATAGAGGGAGGGACAGGGAGAGAGAGTTAGATAGAGGGAGGGACAGGGAGAGAGAGTTAGATAGAGGGAGGGACAGGGAGAGAGAGTTAGATAGAGGGAGGGACAGGGAGAAAGAGTTAGATAGGGGGAGGAGGCAGGGAGAGAGAGTTAGATAGAGGGAGGGACAGGGAGAGAGAGATAGATAGAGGGAGGGATAGGGAGAGAGAGTTAGATAGAGGGAGGGACAGGGAGAAAGAGTTAGATAGGGGGAGGAGGCAGGGAGAGAGAGTTAGATAGAGGGAGGGACAGGGAGAGAGAGTTATATAGAGGGAGGGACAGGGAGAAAGAGTTAGATAGGGGGAGGAGGCAGGGAGAGAGAGTTAGATAGAGGGAGGGACAGGGAGAGAGAGTTAGATAGAGGGAGGGACAGGGAGAAAGAGTTAGATAGGTGGAGGAGGCAGGGAGAGAGAGTTCGATAGAGGGAGGGACAGGGAGAGAGAGTTAGATAGAGGGAGGGACAGGGAGAAAGAGTGAGACAGGGGGAGGAGGCAGGGAGAGAGAGTTAGATAGAGGGAGGGACAGGGAGAGAGAGCTAGATAGAGGGAGGGACAGGGAGAGAGAGTTAGATAGAGGGAGGGACAGGGAGAAAGAGTTAGATAGATAGAGGGAGGGACAGGGAGAGAGAGTTAGATAGAGGGAGGGACAGGGAGAGAGAGTTCGATAGAGGGAGGGACAGGGAGAGAGAGTTCGATAGAGGGAGGGACAGGGAGAGAGAGTTAGATAGAGGGAGGGACAGGGAGAGAGAGTTAGATAGAGGGAGGGACAGGGAGAAAGAGTTAGATAGGGGGAGGAGGCAGGGAGAGAGAGTTAGATAGAGGGAGGGACAGGGAGAGAGAGATAGATAGAGGGAGGGACAGGGAGAGAGAGTTAGATAGAGGGAGGGACAGGGAGAGAGAGTTAGATAGAGGGAGGGACAGTGAGAGAGAGTTAGATAGAGGGAGGGACAGGGAGAAAGAGTTAGATAGAGGGAGGGACAGGGAGAGAGAGTTAGATAGAGGAAGGGACAGGGAGAGAGAGATAGATAGAGGGAGGGACAGGGAGAGAGAGTTAGATAGAGGGAGGGACAAGCAGAGGGCGTTAGATAGAGGGAGGGACAGGGAGAGAGAGTTAGATAGAGGGAGGGACAGGGAGAGAGAGTTAGATAGAGGGAGGGACAGGGAGAAAGAGTTAGATAGATAGAGGGAGGGACAGGGAGAGAGAGTTAGATAGAGGGAGGGACAGGGAGAGAGAGTTCGATAGAGGGAGGGACAGGGAGAGAGAGTTAGATAGAGGGAGGGACAGGGAGAGAGAGTTAGATAGAGGGAGGGACAGGGAGAGAGAGTTAGATAGAGGGAGGGACAGGGAGAAAGAGTTAGATAGGGGGAGGAGGCAGGGAGAGAGAGTTAGATAGAGGGAGGGACAGGGAGAGAGAGATAGATAGAGGGAGGGATAGGGAGAGAGAGTTAGATAGAGGGAGGGACAGGGAGAAAGAGTTAGATAGTGGGAGGAGGCAGGGAGAGAGAGTTAGATAGAGGGAGGGACAGGGAGAGAGAGTTAGATAGAGGGAGGGACAGGGAGAAAGAGTTAGATAGGTGGAGGAGGCAGGGAGAGAGAGTTCGATAGAGGGAGGGACAGGGAGAGAGAGTTAGATAGAGGGAGGGACAGGGAGAAAGAGTTAGATAGGGGGAGGAGGCAGGGAGAGAGAGTTAGATAGAGGGAGGGACAGGGAGAGAGAGTTAGATAGAGGGAGGGACAGGGAGAGAGAGTTAGATAGAGGGAGGGACAGGGAGAAAGAGTTAGATAGATAGAGGGAGGGACAGGGAGAGAGAGTTAGATAGAGGGAGGGACAGGGAGAAAGAGTTAGATAGGGGGAGGAGGCACGGAGAGAGAGTTAGATAGAGGGAGGGACAGGGAGAGAGAGATAGATAGAGGGAGGGACAGGGAGAGAGAGTTAGATAGAGGGAGGGACAGGGAGAAAGAGTTAGATAGAGGGAGGAACAGGGAGAGAGAGATAGATAGAGGGAGGGACAGGGAGAGAGAGTTAGATAGAGGGAGGGACAGGGATAGAGAGATAGATAGTGGGAGGGACAGGGAGCGAGAGTTAGATAGAAGGAGGGACAGGGAGAGAGTGTTAGATAGAGGGAGGGACAGGGAGAGAGAGTTAGAAAGAGGGAGGGACAGGGAGAGAGAGTTAGATAGAGGGAGGGACAAGGAGAGAGAGTTAGATAGAGGGAGGGACAGGGAGAGAGAGATAGATAGAGGGAGGGACAGGGAGAGAGAATTAGATAGAGGGAGGGACAGGGAGAGAGAGTTAGATAGAGGGAGGGACAGGGAGAGGGAGTTAGATAGAGGGAGAGATAGGGAGAGAGAGTTAGATAGAGGGAGGGACAGGGAGAGAGCGTTAGATAGAGGGAGGGACAGGGAGAGAGACTTAGATAGAGGGAGGGACAGGGAGAGAGAGTTAGATAGAGGGAGGGACAGGGAGAGAGAGTTAGATAGAGGGAGGGACAGGGAGAGAGAGTTAGATAGAGGGAGGGACAGGGAGAGAGAGTTAGATAGATAGAGGGACAGGGAGAGAGAGATAGATAGAGGGAGGGACAGGGAGAGAGAGTTAGATAGTGGGAGGGACAGGGAGAGAGAGTTAGATAGAGGGAGGGACAGGGAGAAAGAGTTAGATAGGGGGAGGAGGCAGGGAGAGAGAGTTAGATAGAGGGAGGGACAGGGAGAGAGAGATAGATAGAGGGAGGGACAGGGAGAGAGAGTTAGATAGAGGGAGGGACAGGGAGAAAGAGTTAGATAGGGGGAGGAGGCAGGGAGAGAGAGTTAGATAGAGGGAGGGACAGGGAGAGAGAGTTAGATAGAGGGAGGGACAGGGAGAATGAGTTAGATAGGTGGAGGAGGCAGGGAGAGAGAGTTCGATAGAGGGAGGGACAGGGAGAGAGAGTTAGATAGAGGGAGGGACAGGGAGAAAGAGTTAGATAGGGGGAGGAGGCAGGGAGAGAGAGTTAGATAGAGGGAGGGACAGGGACAGGGAGAGAGAGATAGATAGAGGAGGGACAGGGAGAGAGAGTTAGATAGAGGGAGGGACAGGGAGAAAGAGTTAGATAGAGGGAGGGACAGGGAGAGAGAGATAGATAGAGGGAGAGACAGGGAGAGAGAGTTAGATAGAGGGAGGGACAGGGATAGAGAGATAGATAGTGGGAGGGACAGGGAGAGAGAGTTAGATAGAAGGAGGGACAGGGAGAGAGCGTTAGATAGAGGGAGGGACAGGGAGAGAGAGTTAGAAAGAGGGAGGGACAGGGAGAGAGAGTTAGATAGAGGGAGGGACAAGGAGAGAGAGTTAGATAGAGGGAGGGAAAGGGAGAGAGAGATAGATAGAGGGAGGGACAGGGAGAGAGAATTAGATAGAGGGAGGGACAGGGAGAGAGAGTTAGATAGAGGGAGGGACAGGGAGAGGGAGTTAGATAGAGGGAGGGATAGGGAGAGAGAGTTAGATAGAGGGAGGGACAGGGAGAGACCGTTAGATAGAGGGAGGGACAGGGAGAGAGACTTAGATAGAGGGAGGGACAGGGAGAGAGAGTTAGATAGAGGGAGGGACAGGGAGAGAGAGTTAGATAGAGGGAGGGACAGGGAGAGAGCGTTAGATAGAGGGAGGGACAGCGAGAGAGAGATAGATAGAGGGAGGGACAGGGAGAGAGAGTTAGATAGAGGGAGGGGCAGGGAGAGAGAGTTAGATAGAGGGAGGGACAGGGAGAGAGAGTTAGATAGAGGGAGGGACAGGCAGAGAGAGTTAGATAGAGGGAGGGACAGGGAAAGAGAGTTAGATAGATAGAGGGACAGGGAGAGAGAGTTAGATAGAGGGAGGGACAGGGAGAGAGAGTTAGATAGATAGAGGGACAGGGAGAGAGAGTTAGATAGAGGGAGGGACAGGGAGAGAGAGTTAGATAGAGGGAGGGACAGGGAGAGAGAGTTAGATAAAGGGAGGGACAGGGAAAGAGAGTTAGATAGATAGAGGGACAGGGAGAGAGAGTTAGATAGAGGGAGGGACAGGGAGAGAGAGTTAGATAGATAGAGGGACAGGGAGAGAGAGTTAGATAGAGGGAGGGACAGGGAGAGAGAGTTAGATAGAGGGAGGGACAGGGAGAGAGAGTTAGATAGATAGAGGGACAGGGAGAGAGAGTTAGATAGAGGGAGGGACAGGGAGAGAGAGTTAGATAGAGGGAGGGACAGGGAGAGAGAGTTAGATAGAGGGAGGAACAGGGAGAGAGAGTTAGATAGAGGGAGGGACAGGGAGAGAGAGTTAGATAGCGGGAGGGACAGGGAGAGAGAGTTAGATAGAGGGAGGGACAGGGAGAGAGAGTTAGATAGAGGGAGGGACAGGGAGAGAGAGATAGATAGAGGGAGGGACAGGGAGAGAGAGTTAGATAGAGGGAGGGGCAGGGAGAGAGAGTTAGATAGAGGGAGGGACAGGGAGAGAGAGTTAGATAGAGGGAGGGACAGGGAGAGAGAGTTAGATAGAGGGAGGGACAGGGAGAGAGAGTTAGATAGATAGAGGGACAGGGAGAGAGAGTTAGATAGAGGGAGGGACAGGGAGAGAGAGTTAGATAGAGGGAGGGACAGGGAGAGAGAGTTAGATAGAGGGAGGGACAGGGAGAGAGAGTTAGATAGAGGGAGGGGCAGGGAGAGAGAGTTAGATAGATAGAGGGACAGGGAGAGAGAGTTAGATAGAGGGAGGGACAGGGAGAGAGAGTTAGATAGAGGGAGGGACAGGGAGAGAGAGTTAGATAGAGGGAGGAACAGGGAGAGAGAGTTAGATAGAGGGAGGGACAGGGAGAGAGAGTTAGATAGCGGGAGGGACAGGGAGAGAGAGTTAGATAGAGGGAGGGACAGGGAGAGAGAGTTAGATAGAGGGAGGGACAGGGAGAGAGAGATAGATAGAGGAAGGGACAGGGAGAGAGAGTTAGATAGAGGGAGGGACTGCGAGAGAGAGTTAGATAGAGGGAGGGACAGGGAGAGAGAGTTAGATAGAGGGAGGGACAGGGAGAGAGAGTTAGATAGAGGGAGGGACAGGGAGAGAGAGTTAGATAGAGGGAGGGACAGGGAGAGAGAGTTAGATAGAGGGAGGGACAGGGAGAGAGAGTTAGATAGAGGGAGGGACAGGGAGAGAGAGTTAGATAGAGGGAGGGACAGGGAGAGAGAGTTCGATAGAGGGAGGGCCAGGGAGAGAGAGTTAGATAGAGGGAGGGACAGGGAGAGAGACTTAGATAGCGGGAGGGACAGGAAGAGAGAGTTAGGTAGAGGGAGGGACAGGGAGAGAGAGTTAGATAGAGGGAGGGACAGGGAGAGAGTTAGATAGGGGGAGAGACAGGGAGAGAGAGTTAGATAGAGGGAGGGACAGGGAGAGAGAGTTAGATAGAGGGAGGGACAGGGAGAGAGAGTTAGATAGAGGGAGGGACAGGGAGAGAGAGTTAGATAGAGGGAGGGACAGGGAGAGAGAGTTAGATAGAGGGAGGGACAGGGAGAGAGAGTTAGATAGAGGGAGGGACAGGGAGAGAGAGTTAGATAGAGGGAGGGACATGGAGAGAGAGTTAGATAGAGGGAGGGACAGGGAGAGCGAGTTAGATAGAGGGAGGGACAGGGAGAGAGAGTTAGATAGAGGGAGGGACAGGGAGAGAGATTTAGATAGGGGGAGGGACAGGAAGAGAGAGTTAGATTGAGGGAGGGACAGGGAGAGAGAGTTAGATAGAGGGAGGGACAGGGAGAGAGAGTTAGATAGAGGGAGGGACATGGAGAGAGAGTTAGATAGAGGGAGGGACAGGGAGAGAGAGTTAGATAGAGGGAGGGACAGGGTGAGAGCGTTAAATAGAGGGAGGGACAGGGAGAGAGAGTTAGATAGAGGGAGGGACAGGGAGAGAGTGTTAGATAGAGGGAGGGACAAGGAGAGAGAGTTAGATAGATGGAGGGACAGGGAGAGAGAGTTAGATAGAGGGAGGGACAGGGAGAGAGAGTTAGATGGAGGGAGGGACAGGGAGAGAGAGTTAGATAGAGGGAGGGACAGGGAGAGAGAGTTAGATAGGGGGAGGAGGCAGGGAGAGAGAGTTAGATCGGGGGAGGAGGCAGGGAGAGAGAGTTCGATAGAGGGAGGGACAGGGAGAGAGAGTTAGATAGAGGGAGGGACAGGGAGAGAGAGTTAGATAGAGGGAGGGACAGGGAGAGAGAGTTAGATAGAGGGAGGGACAGGGAGAGAGAGTTAGATAGAGGGAGGGACAGGGAGAGAGAGTTAGATAAAGGGAGGGACAGGGAGATAGATTTAGATAAAGGGAGGGACAGGGTGATAGAGTTAGATAGAGGGAGGGACACGGAGAGAGAGTTAGATAGAGGGAGGGACAGGGAGAGAGAGTTAGATAGAGGGAGGGACAGGGAGAGAGAGTTAGATAGAGGGAGGGACAGGGAGAGAGAGTTAGATAGAGGGAGGGACAGGGAGAGAGAGTTAGATAGAGGGAGGGACAGGGAGAGAGAGTTAGATAGAGGGAGGGACAGGGGGAGAGAGTTAGATAGAGGGAGGGACAGGGAGATAGAGTTAGATAGAGGGAGGGACAGGGAGAGAGAGTTAGATAGAGGGAGGGACAGGGAGAGAGAGTTAGATAGAGGGAGAGACAGGGAGAGAGAGTTAGATAGAGGGAGGGACAGGGAGATAGAGTTAGATAGAGGGAGGGACAGGGAGAGAGAGTTAGATAGAGGGAGAGACAGGGAGAGAGAGTTAGATAAAGCGAGGGACAGGGAGAGAGAGTTAGATAGCGGGAGGAGGCAGGGAGAGAGAGTTCGATAGGGGGAGGAGGCCGTGAGAGAGAGTTCCATAGAGGGAGGAGGCAGGGAAAGAGAGTTCGATAGAGGGAGGGACAGGGAGAGAGAGTTAGATAGGGGGAGGAGGCAGGGAAAGAGAGTTCGATAGAGGGAGGGACAGGGAGAGAGAGTTAGATAGGGGGAGGAGGCCGGGAGAGAGAGTTCGATAGAGGGAGGAGGCAGGGAAAGAGAGTTCGATAGAGGGAGGGACAGGGAGAGAGAGTTAGATAGGGGGAGGAGGCAGGGAGAGAGAGTTCGATAGAGGGAGGGACAGGGAGAGAGAGTTAGATAGGGGGAGGAGGCCGGGAGAGAGAGTTCGATAGAGGGAGGAGGCAGGGAAAGAGAGTTCGATAGAGGGAGGGACAGGGAGAGAGAGTTAGATAGAGGGAGGGACAGGGAGAGAGAGTTAGATAGGGGGAGGAGGCAGGGAGAACACCAGAATTAGGAGCAGGAGTAGGCCATTTCGCTCCTCAAGCCCACTCTGCCATTCCATAAGATCATGGCTGATCTTCGACCTCAACTGCACTTTCCTGCTCTGTCCCCATAATCCCTTGATTCCCCTCGAGTCCAAAAATCTATCTACCTCAGCCTTAAATATACTCAACGATTGAGCATCTCCACCCTTTGAGGTAGAGACGGAGAGAGAGACGCAGAGTGAGACAGACAGAGAGAGTGAGAGAGATAGAGAGAGAGTGAGACATACAGAGAGAGAGTGAGACAGACAGAGAGTGAGAGCGAGACAGATAGAGAGAGAGTGAGACCGAGAGAGAGTGAGCGAGACAGACAGAGATAGAGTGAGACAGAGAGAGGGTGAGAGCGAGACAGACAGAGAGAGTGAGAGAGATAGAGAGAGAGTGAGACAGACAGAGAGAGAGTGAGACCGAGAAAGAGTGAGCGAGACAGACAGAGAGAGAGTGAGACAGAGAGAGGGTGAGACAGAGAGAGTGTGAGACAGACAGAGAGAGAGTGAGACAGACAGAGAGTGAGAGCGAGACAGAGAGAGAGTGAGACCGAGAGAGAGTGAGCGAGACAGACAGAGAGAGAGTGAGACAGAGAGAGGGTGAGAGCGAGACAGACAGAGAGAGTGAGAGCGATAGAGAGAGAGTGAGACAGACAGAGAGAGAGTGAGACCGAGAGTGAGTGAGCAAGTCAGACAGAGAGAGAGAGTGAGACAGAGAGAGAGTGAGACAGAGAGAGAGTGAGACAGAGAGAGAGTGAGAGCGAGACAGACAGAGTGAGACAGAGAGAGTGAGAGCGAGACAGACAGAGAGTGAGACAGACAGAGAGTGAGACAGAGAGAGAGTGAGAATGAGACAGAGAGAGTGAGACAGAGAGAGAGTGAGACAGAGAGAGAGTGAGAGCGAGACAGACAGAGAGTGAGACAGACAAAGAGTGAGACAGAGAGAGAGTGAGAATGAGACAGAGAGAGTGAGAAGAGAGACTGAGTGCGAGACAGAGAGTGAGTGAGACAGAGAGAGAGTGAGAGCGAGACAGAGAGTGAGACAGAGAGAGAGTGAGAAGAGAGACTGAGTGCGAGACAGAGAGCGAGTGAGACAGAGAGAGAGTGAGAATGAGACAGAGAGAGTGAGACAGAGAGAGAGTGAGAGTGAGACAGACAGAGAGTGAGACAGAGAGAGAGTGAGAGCGAGACAGACAGAGAGTGAGACAGACAGAGAATGAGACAGAGAGAGTGAGACAGAGAGAGAGTGAGACAGAGAGAGAGTGAGAGCGAGACAGAGAGAGAGTGAGACAGAGAGAGAGTGAGACAGAGAGAGAGTGAGAGCGAGACAGACAGAGAGTGAGACAGACAGAGAGTGAGACAGAGAGAGAGAGAGAGCAAGACAGAGAGAGAGTGAGAAGAGAGACTGAGTGCGAGACAGAGAGTGAGTGAGACAGAGAGAGAGTGAGAGCGAGACAGAGAGTGAGAGCGAGACAGAGAGTGAGAGCAAGACAGAGAGAGTGAATGCGAGACAGAGAATGAGTCCGAGACAGAGAGAGAGTGAGTGAGACAGAGAGTGAGAGCAAGACAGAGTGAGTGAGAGCGAGACAGAGAGAGTGTGATTGCGAGTCAGAGAGTGAGTGCGAGACAGTGAGAGAGTGAGAGTGAGACAGAGAGTGAGTGCGTGACAGAGAGAGAGTGAGAGCGAGACAGAGAGAGAGTGAGTGCGAGACAGAGAGAGAGTGCGAGACAGTGAGAGAGTGAGAGTGAGACAGAGAGTGAGAGTGAGACAGAGAGTGAGAGCGAGACAGAGAGAGAGTGAGTGCGTGACAGAGAGAGAGTGAGTGCGAGACAGAGAGTGAGTGAGTGCGAGACAGAGAGTGAGTGAGTGCGAGACAGAGAGAGAGTGAGAGCGAGACAGACAGAGAGAGAGCGAGACAGAGAGAGAGTGAGTGCGAGACAGAGAGAGAGTGCGAGACAGTGAGAGAGTGAGAGTGAGCCAGAGAGAGTGAGTGAGACAGAGTGTGAGAGTGAGACAGAGAGTGAGAGCGAGACAGAGAGTGAGAGAGAGTGAGTGCGTGACAGAGAGAGAGTGAGTGCGAGACAGAGAGTGAGTGAGTGCGAGACAGAGAGTGAGTGAGTGCGAGACAGAGAGAGTGACTGCGAGACAGAGAGAGAGTGAGTGCGAGACAGAGAGAGAGTGAGTGCGAGACAGAGAGAGTGAGTGAGACAGAGAGTGAGTGAGTGCGCGACAGAGAGAGAGTGAGTGAGACAGACAGAGAGAGAGCGAGACAGACAGAGAGAGTGAGAGAGAGTGACAAGAGAGTGAGAGAGTGAGACAGACAGAGAGAGTGAGACATACAGAGAGAAACAAAGAAAGACTTGCATTTATTATAACGCCTTTCATGACCACCGAACGTTTCAAAATCCTTTACAGTGAATTAAGTACTTTTGGAGTGTAGTTCCTGTTGTAATGCGGGAAACGCAGTAGCCAATTTACGCACAGCAAGCTCCCACAAACAGCAATGTGATAATGACCAGATAATCTGTTTTTGTTATGTTGATTGAGGGATAAATATTGGCCAGGACACCGGAGATAACTTCCCTACTCTTCTTCAAAATAGAGCCATGCGATCTTTTAAGTCCACCTGAGGGAGCAGATGGGGTCTCGGTTTAACATCTCATTTGAAAGACGGCACCTCCATCAGTGCAGCACTCCCTCAACACTGCCCCTCTGACAGTGCAGCACTCCCTCATTACTGCCCCTCTGACAGTGCAGCACTGCCTCAGTACCGTCTCTCCGACAGTACGGCGCTCCCTCAGTACTGCCCCACCAACAGTGCAGCACTCCCTCAGTACTGTCCCTCCAACAGTGCGGCTCTCCCTCAGCAGTGACCCTCCTACAGTGCAGCACTCCCTCAGTACTGTCCCTCTAACAGTGCAGCACTCCCTCAGCACTGCCCCTCTGACAGTGCAGCACTCCCTCAGAACTGCCCCTCTGACAGTGCAGCACTCCCTCATTACTGCCCCTCTGACAGTGCAGCACTCCCTCATTACTGCCCCTCTGACAGTGCAGCACTCCCTCATTACTGCCCCTCTGACAGTGCAGCACTCCCTCATTACTGCCCCTCTGACAGTGCAGCACTCCCTCATTACTGCCCCTCTG
This sequence comes from Pristiophorus japonicus, assembly GCF_044704955.1. Lineage (NCBI taxonomy): Eukaryota > Metazoa > Chordata > Chondrichthyes > Pristiophoridae > Pristiophorus > Pristiophorus japonicus. The sequence goes on along the minus strand of NC_091983.1, from coordinate 3,906,658 downwards.
ACAGTGCAGCACTCCCTCAGTACTGTCTCTCCGACAGTGCAGCACTCCCTCAGTACTGTCTCTCCGACAGTACGGCGCTCCCTCAGTACTGTCCCTCTAACAGTGCGGCTCTCCCTCAGCAGTGCCCCTCCTACAGTGCAGCACTCCCTCAGTACTGTCCCTCTAACAGTTTGGCCCTCCCTCAGTACTGCCCCTCCGACAGTGCAGCCCTCCGTCAGTACTGCCCCTCCGACAGTGCAGCGCTCCCTCAGCACTGCCCCTCCGACAGTGCAGCCCTCCCTCAGTACTGCCCCTCCGACAGTGCAGCCCTCCCTCAGTACTGCCCCTCCGACAGTGCAGCGCTCCCTCAGCACTGTCCCTCCGACAGTGCAGCACTCCCTCATTACTGCCCCTCCGACAGTGCAGCACTCCCTCAGCACTGTCCCTCCGACAGTGCAGCACTCCCTCAGTACTGCTACTCCAACAGTGCAGCACTCCCTCAGTACTGCCCCTCCAACAGTGCAGCACTCCCTTAGTAGTGCCCCTCCAACAGTGCAGCACTCCCTCAGTACTGCCCCTCCGACAGTGCAGCACTCCCTCAGTACTGCCCCTCCGACAGTGCAGCACTCCCTCAGTACTGCCCCTCCAACAGTGCAGCACTCCCTCAGTACTGCCCCACCAACAGTGCAGCACTCCCTCAGTACTGTCCCTCCGACAGTGCAGCACTCCCTCAGTACTGCCCCTCTGACAGTGCAGCACTGCCTCAGTACCGTCTCTCCGACAGTACGGCACTCCCTCAGCACTGCCCCTCTGACAGTGCAGCACTCCCTCAGAACTGCCCCTCTGACAGTGCAGCACTCCCTCATTACTGCCCCTCTGACAGTGCAGCACTCCCTCATTACTGCCCCTCTGACAGTGCAGCACTCCCTCATTACTGCCCCTCTGACAGTGCAGCACCCCCTCATTACTGCCCCTCTGACAGTGCAGCACTCCCTCAGTACTGTCTCTCCGACAGTGCAGCACTCCCTCAGTACTGTCTCTCCGACAGTATGGCGCTCCCTCAGTACTGTCCCTCTAACAGTGCGGCTCTCCCTCAGCAGTGCCCCTTCTACAGTGCAGCACTCCCTCAGTACTGTCCCTCTAACAGTTTGGCCCTCCCTCAGTACTGCCCCTCCGACAGTGCAGCCCTCCGTCAGTACTGCCCCTCCGACAGTGCAGCGCTCCCTCAGCACTGCCCCTCCGACAGTGCAGCCCTCCCTCAGCACTGTCCCTCCGACAGTGCAGCACTCCCTCAGTACTGCTACTCCAACAGTGCAGCACTCCCTCAGTACTGCCCCTCCAACAGTGCAGCACTCCCTCAGTAGTGCCCCTCCAACAGTGCAGCACTCCCTCAGTACTGCCCCTCCGACAGTGCAGCACTCCCTCAGTACTGCCCCTCCGACAGTGCAGCACTCCCTCAGTTCTGCCCCTCCAACAGTGCAGCACTCCCTCAGTACTGCCCCTCCGACAGTGCAGCACTCCCTCAGTACTGTCCCTCCGACAGTGCAGCACTCCCTCAGTACTGCCCCTCCAACAGTGCAGCACTCCCTCAGTAGTGCCCCTCCAACAGTGCAGCACTCCCTCAGTACTGCCCCTCCAACAGTGCAGCACTCCCTCAGTACTGCCCCTCCAACAGTGCAGCACTCCCTCAGTACTGCCCCTCCAACAGTGCAGCACTCCCTCAGTACTGTAAGGACGATGGTGCCTCTGGGGAGTGCAGCCAGAGCCAAGTCCAAGGCACCACGGGTGGCTCAGCTGCACGGGGGGGAGGGGTGAAGAACAAAAGAGCCCTAGTGATAGGGGATTCTATAGTTAGGGGAACAGACAGGAGTTTCTGCGGCTGTAGATGTGACTCTCGAATGGTTTTGTGCCTCCCTGGTGCCAGGGTCAAGGATGTCACAGAGCGGACACAGAGCATTCTGGGGGAAGGGTAAACAGCTAGAGGTCGTGGTCCATATCGGGACCAACCACACAGGTAAAATAAGGGATGAGGTCCTACAGGAAGAATTCAGGGAGCTAGGAAGAAAATTAAAGGGTAGAACCTCAAAAGGTAGTAATCTCCAGGTTACTACCGGTGCCACGTGTTAATGAGTATAAAAATAGAAGGATGGAGAGGATGAACACATGGCTGGAAAGTTGGTGTAGGAGGGAGGGCTTTAAATTTTTGAGGCATTGGGACCACTTCTGGGGGAGATGGGACCTGTACAAACCGGATGGGTTGCACCTCAACAGCGCCGGGACCAATATCTTCACGGGGAGTTTAGTTAGTGCTGTTGGGGAGAGTTGAAACCAGCTTGGCAGGGGGATGGGAACCTGAGAACGAATTCAAAAGGGAAGGAAGTAAAGCAGAAATTGGATAGCAAGAATCTAGAAAGCAAATCTGTAAGACAGAGGAAACAGGGCTTAGTATGTAGTAAGCAAGGAGGTTGTCCTTTGTTACATACTTTAATGCAAGGAGTACAGGCCCTTTCTATCCACTGTATCTAGGCCCCTCATAATTTTATACACCTTAATGAGGTCTCCCCTCAGCCTCCTCTGTTCCAATGAGAACAAACCCAGCCTATCCAATCTGTCCTCATAGCTAAGATTCTCCACTCCCGGCAACATCCTCGTAAATCTCCTCTGTACCCTCTCCAGTGCAATTACATCCTTCCTGTAATGCGGTGACCAGAACTGCATACAGTGTTTTATACAGTTCAAGCATAACCTTCCTGCTCTTATATTCTATGCCTCGGCCAATAAAGGCAAGCATTCCATATGCCTTTTTAACCACCTTATCTACCTGGCCTGCTACCTTCAGGGATCTGTGGACCTGCACTCCAAGGTCCCTTTAATCCTCTACACTTCTCAGTATCCTACCATTTAATGTGTATTCCCTTTCCTTATTAGCTCTCCCCATTACCTCACACTTCTCCGGACTGAATTCCATTTGCCACTGTTCTGCCCACCTGACCAGTTGATTGATATCTTCCTGCAGTTCGCAGTTTTCTTCTTCATTATTAACCACATTTTAGAATCATCTGCAAACTTCTTAATCATACCCCCTATATTCAAGTCTAGATCATTGATATATATACCACAAAAAGCAAGAGACCCAGTACTGAGCCCTGCGGAACCCCACTGGAAACATCCTTCCAATCAATAAACACCCTTATCCATTGCTGAAACCCTCATCCATGCCTTTGTTACCTCTAGATTTGACTATTCCAATGCACTCCTTGCTGGCCTCCCACATTCTACCCGATGTAACTTGAACTCGTCCATAACTCTGTAGCCTGTATCCTAACTCACACCAAGTCCCGCTCACCCATCACCCTTGTGCTCGCTGACCTATATTGACTCCCGATCTGGCAACACTTCATTTTAAAATTCTTATCCTTGTTTTCAAATCTTTCCATGGCCTCGCTGCCTCTCTATCTCTGTAACCTCCTCCAACCCTCCGAGATCTCTGCGCTCCTCCAATTCTGGCCTCTTGAGCACCTGCCCAATTTCCATCGCTCCAACATTGGCGACCGTGCCTTCAGCTGCCTGGGCCCCAAGCTCGGGAATACCCTCCCTAAACCTCTCCGCCTCTCTCTCCTTTTAATACGCTGTTTAAAACCTACCTCTTTGACCAAGCTTTTCGGCACCTGCCTTAATATCACCTTATGTGGCTCGGTGTCAAATCTGTATCTGACCTGTGAAGCACCTTTGGACGTTTTTAATGTAAAAATAAACCCCGGCTTCTATTCTCCACTGCTAACCGTCTTCTTAAACCCCTCTTCCCTCTCTCTCCACCTCACCTCCAACAACAAGTGCAATAGCTCATGGACTTCTTTGTCACTAAGATTGAGACCATCGATCAGCTGCCTCTGCCTCCCCTAGCACACCGGGCCAAACTCCCTCCAAGGATTCCCCCATGCCCCATCCCTGACCTCACAGCTTTCTCCAGTTTCTCTCCGATCTCCCCTCATGACCTTTCCGAGCTCATCCTGTCCATGAGACCCACTTCCTGCTCCCTTGACCCTATTCCCACCAAACTGCTGATCACCAAACTTCCTTTTCTGGCTCCCGTGTTAGCCGACATTGTTAACGATTCTCTCTCCTCAGGTACTGTCCCCGTCTTCCTCAAATCTGCCGTCATCACCCCTTTCCTCAAAAAAAACCCTCGACCCCTCCGTCCTTGCAACCTACCACCCCATCTCCAGCCTCCCTTTCCTCTCCAAAGTCTTTGAACATGTTGTTGCCTCTCAAATCCGTGCCCATCTTTCCCAGAGCCCCATGTTTGAATCTCTCCAATCCAGTTTCCGCCCCTCCCACAGGACCGAAACCGCTCTAAAATTCACAAATGATATCTTTTGTGACTGTGACAAATGCTAACTATCCCACCTCATCCTCCTTGACCTGTCTGCAGCCTTTGACATGGTTGACCACTCCATCCTCCTCCAACACCTCTCCGCCACTGTCCAGCTGGGTGGGACTGCACTCGCCTGGTTCCATTCTTATCTATCTAATCGTAGCCAGAGAATCACCTGCAATGGCTTCTCTTCCCACCCCCGCATCGTTACCTCTGGTGTCCCTCAAGGATCTATCCTTGGCCCCCTCCTATTTCTCATCTACATGTTGTCCCTTGGTGACATCATCCGAAAACACAGCGTCAGTTTCCACATGAACGCTGGTGACACCCAGCTCCACCTCACCACCACTTCTCTCGACCCCTCCACAGTCTCTAAATTGTCAGACTGCTTGTCCGACATCCAGTTCTGGATGAGCAGAAATTTTCTCCAATTGAATATTGGGAAGACTGTATGCATTGTCTTCGGTCCCCGCCACAATCTCCGTTCCCTAGACACTGACTCCATCCCTCTCCCCAACTTCTCTCTCAGGCTGACCCACACTGTTCGCAACCTTGGTGTCATATTTGACCCTGAAATTAGCTGCCAACCACATAGCCACGGCATAACCAAGACCGCCTATTGCCACCTCCATAACATCGCCCATCCCTGCCCCGCCTCAGCTAATCTGCTGCTGAAACCCTCATCCATGCCTTTGTTACCTCTAGACTTGACTATTCCAACGCACTCCAGGCTGGCCTCTCACATTCTACCCGACGTAAACTCGAGGTGATCCAAAACTCGGCTGCCTGTGTCCTAACTCGCACCAAGTCCCGCTCACCCATCACCCCTGTTCTTGCTGACTTCCATTGACAAATAGAATAGAATTTAGAAACTAAAATATGCAAGGGGGCGGTGGGGGGGATTACTCTGTATCTGATTTTTCTCTGCTGGCCATGGATACTGTTCGTGTCTGTTTTAGGTTTTGAGGTTGCAGGTTTACACCTCATGCACTGTAAATGCAGGCAGGCGTACAATTAAACAGATGAAGTCCTGTCTAAAATTATTTGATATTTTAATAATGGATGCATTTGGAGATGTGTGGGTTGTTTATGCACATCTTATGGCCATGAAAGTGACTGCAACCTAACTGTATACAGAATAATTTCAATATTAAAACCACCTCATTAATAGTGTAAAATTCTCACAAGCTTAATATCCACATGATTATACACGACAGGCTCTGCTATCTCTGGACAACGCACACCTGGCCTCCCACATTCTACCCTATGTAAACTTGAGGTCATCCAAAACTCACCAGCCCTTGTCCTAACTCGCACCGATTCCCACTCATCCATCACTCCTGTGCTCGCTGATCTACATTGGCTCCTGGTTAAGTAACGCTTCAATTTCAAAACTTACATCCTCATTTTCAAATCCTTCCATGGCATCACCCCTCCTATCTCTGTAATCACCTCCACTGCCACAACCTCCCCGAGATGTCTGCGTTCCTCAAATTCTGCCCTCTTGAGCATCCCTGATTATAATCGCTCAACCATCGGCAGCCATGCCTTCGTCTGCCTCGGTCCTAATGTAGCATTTAGCAATATTTCGCAAAGATTCCTTGTACCTTTCCCCTGCAGAGGAGAAGAATCCTTTCTTGGACTTTTAAAATGAGTTTAAAGGGCAGCCGAGGCCTGCAGGGGATAAAAGGGGATGCATTCATGGAGACCCCTCCCCCTCCCGCCTCCCAGTGTTTGGACTCATAGGAAAGGGAATTTAATTTGGAACTCGATGAACATTTTGGTATCCTGGGAACAACTCTGAGGAAGATACCTAAGAGCTTCACAAGTTTAAGATCTCTAAAGGAGCATGTTGGAAGAGACTGCCAGAACAGAGGGTGGGACTTCACTCAGGAATTGGGTATTGGAGCTAATTCAATTTGTGTGGGAGAATGAGTCAATCGATAACTAACAAGAACTGTGAGACAGAAAAATTTGCTCCCTAGGACATAAACGCATCAAGAGCTATCAGGCTAATCACCGGAGACCATTATTGGTATGCATGTGCAAATAGACTCAATGGCCCAAGAGTTTAAACACTGCTTCAACAATGCCAACCGGTGATTTTCCACATTACCACATCATAATCAAGTTACTGCTGAATGAGCCCGCCAAATTCTGACAAAGAAGAGAGCTCAAAACTAATGAGCAGCTTCCTTGAAACAAAGAGCTGGGCCAGATTTGGCGGGAGACAAGGAAGCCTTTTTGGGGTATATCTACTCCCAGGGAAAAGGTTCGACAAGCAGCAGGAGGTGGGGAGTGAAGAAATGGAGTCGTGAAGAAAACTACAAGAAACCATCAAGGACTGACCGAGTATGCCGACAGCAAGAGGCCCACAAAACGGAAGGTTGTCAGTAACCAAACTGACAATCCGGGCCACCAGAACCAGCGAAACGACCAACCGAAACCAACTCAGCAAAAACCGAAGAATCGACATTTATTTCCACTCTACAATCTACTTCTGAATGACCAACGGGTGAGAAATTACCTAAAAGAACTAACTAAAACTATTCCTAACCAAAGAAAGTGGGTACTTACCCCATACATCCAAAACGCGACTTACCGCATCAGCGGACTCACCCCAACTGAAGACTATGCGGTCCGAAGTCCTCTCCTCCGTCCGGGGTATGGCTCGCCTAGAAGGCCAAGTGCAGTGAACCCCAAAACTGTGATTCACCGGCAACTGTCAAAAGGGATTGGTGAGCATAACCCCTTGAACCCCTAGAGCTATAACTTAGTTAGTTCGGGGAATTGGGAGGTGGAGGCTGGGATAACTTGTGTAAATGTATCTGCATTCTCCTCTTTACCCCATTTAGAGTTTAAGCTGTATTCTTTTCCCCACAGGCTGTATTTTAACATTTTATTCAATGTGTTGTACCCCTCAGTGTGTATTGGTATCACTATTCTGTGTGTGTTATTAAAGGTGTGCCTTTTACTTCTTTTTAAACACAATAAAGCCATACCTGCTTCCTACCTTGAAACCGATTGTCTGTCCAAGTCTGTCACAGTCCCTTCATAATTCCAGAGTCTAGAACCAAGGGTGTGGGAGCGATTCAAAACCGCTCATATAAGGTCAGAAGGGAAAGCTGACCCCCTGAAAACCACCCCTTACAGGTAATGGCGACCACGAAGGGACTCGGGAGCACGGGACGTGATAAGAGAGAGACTGGTTTCAGGAAACAAAGCAAAATGGAAGAGGGGATTTCCTCGTATGTGTTTAAGAGGGTAAATGTGGCTAAGGAGTGGGTACTCGATCTATTGTATGCTGAGCGTCCAGAAGATGCTGCAGCTCAATAGACTGAGAGCAAGGACCATAAAAGATCGATAGAGAAGACCATTTGGCTAGTTTGCCTTCAGCAACAGTTCCGGCTTCTAGATGAGGAGAATGAGAAATTAAAGGAAGTATTGAGGCAGGCAGAAGAGAGGTCCAGCGCAAGGGCCACAGTCGGGGAAAGGCTGTGGACAGAGGTGGGACAGTTAAAGGAAAGTAGAGAGCTCACTAAAGAAAGGCACAAAACCCAACTGGACCTTTTACAGTGTCAGATTATTGAAGCCAAGAATAGCGAACAGGCATTGCGGGAAGAGAATTCCTGCCTCACAAGCAAGTTAAAGAGTACGGGGAGAGGGTGAGAGACATTCAGGTAGCCTATAAGGTAGCCAGTACCAGGGAATTTGAGGCAGGAGACCACGGCCCCTGCCAGGAGCAGATCCAAAGCTTGAACCTTGCTCTATCCCGGGCTAAAGGCATGGTGTGCCTGATAAACCCGGGTTTAGCCCAGGAACATCTGGTTGGGCAAGGAGAAACCCCTCAGTCACCGCCTGCAGCTCCCGGGAATGGCCCGGGGCAGCAGGGGTGTCAGCCAGAGTGCGGGGCAGGTAAGGATTGCAAACTACCAACACCGGCAGCCCCGAGTTTTAACTCGGCTTGGCAGCAGGGGGAAGTGGGCGAGCCAATACAAGGAGGGCCGGAACCAGGGCCAATGCACCCGGTCCAGCAGCAGAAGTTTGGCCCACCTGGTGCTGATGGGGCAGCAGGACCCCTAGAAAGCAACTTCGTAGTCCCCCACGACACCCAAAAACTGAGGGCTATGATAGGCCACCTAAGTAAGCTCACCCAACAGGGGGATCCCTCGGTACACTTCCTGGAAGTGGAACACACAGGGGATATTAACGGGTGCGATGGTTCAGAGCAGGCTAAGCTGTTGCTCTTCTTGCTAGACACCAAGCTCTGCAGACAGCAGAAAGGGGCGAAACACGTACCCTCCGGTTAAGGAGGAGGTTCTAGAGGCCATGGGCATGAACGACGGGAGTCCTTTCTCCCGAGTGGAGAAGGCAGTGCAGCTCTATGGGGAGACTCCACAGGCTTTCGCCAACAGGTTGTGGCTGGTCTACGAAAGGGCCTATAGTGGGGTTCTTGACCAGGCCCACCTGAACCCTAACGAGCTGGCTCACTGGCTCCGCAGCCTGGTGGCAAACAGCCTACCTGGAGTAAAGGCAAAAGCCGAGGTCTGGTTCGATCCAAGAGATCCCAGAACCACCGAGGAGACAGTGGTCAGGCAGTTGACCCTGGCTTACCGGAATGGTAGAGGGACAGAGGAGCCCTCCTCTAAAGGGAGGGTCCATGAGATTAAACCCAGCCAAGGCAAGAGCGAGTGGCATCAGGAAGGTGGGAACCCTCCCCACAAAGGAGGCAAGTGTTTTGGGTGTGGGAAAAGTGGGCACTGGAGGAAGGACTGTAGGAACCCCTGGAAAGAGACTAAGGGAAAGGCCACTTCAGCCCCAGCCCGTAAGGCCGGGGCAGGAACACCCGACTCATATGAGACACTCATAGCCGCCCTACAGACACTTATAAACGGACAGGGAGCAGTAGCTACCACAACCGGTACAGTAGCCGGGACGGTAAAACCCTCTGCTCCAACCCTCCAGATGCATGACTAAAGCCAGCGCAGACTGTGTACCTGTGTTCCCTAGAGTACGATGCCTGGAAGAGACCGTGCGTTACGATGGAGGTGGAGAAAGTGAAAGGGACCTACCTGCTAGATACTGGTGCTTCCAGCACCCTTGTATATGCAGATAACCCAGCTACCTCACCTCTATCGAATGGGGTCCCGTACAGTCTAGTGGGGTTCACAGGCAATGAGCAAACCGGTTCGTTTTCCATCCCGCTCACCATTCAGTTAGGGACACTCAAAACCAAATGGAAGTGTGTCCTGATGAAATGGGAGCAGAAGGGGAAAGGGATCCTGGGGGCTGATTTTATCATTAGCCACCAGATCCTAGTGGATCTCAGGAACCACTGTCTATGGGGAGCCATAGGGATAGAGAGGGAAAGTGAGGTGGCGGTGATCCCAGAAAAAGGGGCCAAGGGAACACTGTGTACCGTGAAGCCAAAGGAGGGTTATGACTTGGAATTACTGGTCAGTAACACCCCAGTGGAGTACCAGGCATACGTACGGGCACACCTTGCAGCATTCGCCACCCACAAACATGACTGTGGCAGGGTAACGGGGGTGGAAGTTAGTATAGTAGGGGACCCCATGACCCGACCACAAAAGCAATATAACTTCCCCAGGGAGGCAGAGGCAGACCTGACAACGGCGCTGGGATCACTGGTAGAGCAAGGGGTGTTAAGACCGATAGCAACCCATGTGAACTCTCCACTGTGGCCGGTTAAGAAACCGGACAACTCATGGAGGGCCACCGTGGACTATCGAGTACTAAATAAGAATATCCCTGCCTGTGCACCCACTGTAGCAGCCGTAGCGGATCTCATCGGGAGTATTCCAGCATCTGCGACCACTTTCACGGTGCTGGATATTTCAAATGGGTTCTGGTCCATTGCTTTAAAACGGGAGGACCAGTACAAGTTCGCCTTTACCTTTAAGGGCGAACAATACACGTGGAACTGTCTTCCCCAAGGCTTCCACAATAGTCCCAGCATTTTTCACCAATGCATGGCGAACTGTTTAAAGGGCTTTAGCAGACCCCAGCAGTTGGTGCAGTATGTGGATGACCTGCTCCTGTTCACCGATCAGGGGGAGGAGCATGACCCACTGCTGGCTGAACTGCTGGAGCTGCTAAAAGAAGAAGGGTTTAAAGTAAACCCCAAGAAGGCACAGATCGGCCAGAAGGAAGTCAAATTCCTGGGGCTGACTGTGCGCGCTGGGGAAAGGGCCATAGACAAGGCTAGAAGGGAGGCAGTACAGGAGTTACCAGCCCCCAACACAGTGACAGGGGTAAGGTCCTTTCTAGGGCTCACCGGGTACTGCAGAGACTTCATTGAGGATTATGCAGCCACCGCAGCCCCTCTGCTCAGGCTCCTACACAAGGGGGTAGAGTGGGACTGGGATGAGGGTTGTGAGGCAGCATTTAATCAGCTCAAGAAGGACTTGCAGACCGCGCCAGCCTTGGGAGCGATAGATGAGGGAAAGGAGTTTTTCCTGGAGGTGGCAGCCAGCGGGGACAGTTTGAGTTCAGTGCTGCTTCAAGAGCGGCACGGCCAGCTGAGACCGGTGGTTTACTCCTCCAGGATCCTCACAGATGTGGAGAAGGGGTACTCCAACTGTGAGAGACACCTCCTAGCCACACATTGGGCAGTGAAAAGATCCTTGATCTTCACGGGAGGGTCTCCTCTAACATTCCTAACCCACCACACACCTACTCAGATGCTCCAAGATGGGATGATTAAGGATGGGACGGTGAGCAGTGCCCGCATTGCTCGCTGGACCCTGCTCCTCTCCCAGATGGACCTCAGAGTAGAAGGCCCCCGCGAGCCAAGGCTCGCAGCCAACCTAATCTATCCAGGGAAAGCCCACAGGTGCTCCATAGAAGGGGTATGGGAGGTGAACATTGGCCTTCGGGCGGGGTTACACCCTACAGGCCGGGACATCTACGTGGACGGGTCCAGCACGGTATCTGCTGGCCAACGACTCACTGGGTGCAATGGGGTACTGAAGTTGAATGTTCAGCCATGAACTCATTGAATGGCGGTGCAGGCTAGAAGGGCCGAATGGCCTACTCCTGCACCTATTTTCTATGTTTCTATATTTCTATGTTTCTATGTTTCTATGTTTCTATGACCCAAGGGCAGGTATTGCCCTGGCAATCAAGCTCCCCAGCACCATGAGCACCCAGCATACTGAACTGTCCTCCGTAATGTACGTGGTGACCCACCCCGAGGAATTCCCTACCCCGTACACGATTTGCTCGGACAGTATGTTCACCTGCAATTCATGTACGGAGTACCTGGCTATCTGGTCCCGTCGCGGATACACGTCCGCTGACGGGAGACCCCTGGCAATCAAGCCCCTGCTGGAGAAAATCATGACAGCGGTGGGGGAAGAAGGAAAGGTCTACATACATAAGGTGAAGGCCCATTCAAAAACCGAACCCCGTGCAGAGGGAAACCAACAGGCTGACAAACTGGCCAAAGAAGGTGCCCGCACGGGAAAGTTCTGGGACCCCTATGACACCGGCCGCATAGCAGCGGTCAAGAATAAGAACAGGGCAGCAGAGAGTACAGAGATAGCTTTGGCCCCGGACTTAAAAACAGTTCAGGCACAGGACCCAGTCCTGAAAGCTGTCCTGAATGCGCTGGCTAGAGGAGAGAGAGTAGAAGGTCCGTACGGCACAGCAGCCATTACCGTTAAGGAAGACATGCTGTTTAAAGAGGGACAATGGGTCGTGCCACAGCAGCACCAGAGGGAATTCCTAAAACTGGCCCATGAGGGTCCAGGAGCGGGACACCCCGAGCCTGAGACCACCTGGCAACGGGTGGAACAGGCAGGATGGTGGCCGGGACTCAGGGAGGACGTCTGCGAGTTCTGTGCGAACTGCCTAGTGTGTGCTGCGAACAACCCTGACCCCCAGAAAAGGAAGGTGTCCCTAGGACACGTCAGGAGGGTAGAGGGACCATGGCAGTCAATCCAAATTGACTACATCGGGCCCCTACCCACCGCCCAGGGAGGCTACAAATACTGTCTAGTCCTGGTGGACGTGTTCTCAAAATGGGTTGAAGCCTTCCCCTGCCGAACAGCCACCGCACTAGGGACAGCTAAGATTCTAGTGAGGGAAGTGTTCTCCCGGTGGGGACTCCCACAGTATGTGGAGTCAGACCAGGGGAGCCATTTCACCGGGCAGGTAATGCAGGCAACCCTTAAGGTGCTCGGCATTGAGGGGAAATGGCACGTTGCCCACAATCCACAGTCATCGGGGAGTGTGGAGCGTTTAAACCGCACCATTAAAGAAAGGCTGCGGAAGGAAACGGGAGACTCACCCCAAAAGTGGGTGGAGGTCTTACCATTGGTCCTAATGGGGATCCGAGCTAGCCAGTCAAAGAGCACCGGGTATTCCCCATACGAGCTCATGACTGGCCAGATCATGCGGACCCCCACCCATGTCCTAGCCCCGGTGCTCACAGAAGGTCAGCTCAGAGAGGTGAACCGGGACTGGTTTGTCAGGAACCTGTTTGAACACCTCACCAGATTCACTGGCAGACAGCATCGGAGTAACCGATTGCTGCTAGAACCCAGCAAACACCACGAATGGGAGATAGGGGACCAGGTCATGGTGAGGAACTATGCTCGGGTCGGGGTTTTTGAAGCATTATATATGGGGCCATACAGCATTGTGGACAAGGCAAGCCCGATGGTCTGTGCCATAAAGCTGCCTGGCCCTACTAAGTGGTTCCACATCAACCAGTGCAAGCTGTACAACCCAGGGTCAGCCAAGCACAGAGGGCAGCCGGGAGGGGTGAACTGTCCTCAGGACAGGGACCCTCCATTGGCCGCCCCCGACGGTGGAGGGCCCACAGGGTAGGTGGCAGGCTCAGAAACCGTGCCTATAGGGGCGGTGAATTGCAGTACTACAGGGGCTATCCCACCTGTCGTTTGGGATTCGGACGCACCCCCAGTAACCGAAGCCTTGAGAAGGACCCTCCGTACACCACGGCCAAAGATACCGTGGTCACTGGCATCTGAGCCTCAGCGATTCTACCCTGGGAGAAGGGCAGCCCGACAGGAAAGGCCGAAGGTCAGAAGGACAGCGGCCGCTTAGAGTAGGGACCTCCAGCCAGCCGCCTCCAGCGGTGAGGGTCTCACAGGAGCAGTAGCAACGAGCTGTCCCAGAGAAAAGGGTCTCCAGCTCACCGACTGCGGGGAAACCCTAGCATCCAGGCGGCTATCAGGCCGCACAAGGCATGGGCCTGACAGGGACTAACCAGGCCACCCGGAGATGGGTGGCGGTTGTACATAGCTATAATTTTTAGTTTAAGGCAGCTGACTGCACCGTTTTACATTTTAAGTTTAGTTTAGAATTAAGGTTAATGATGCAGTAATGTTTAGGTGATTGTTTTGAGTTTGTCTTGTGTGTCAGCCAGCCTGAGAGCAGTTCTCAAGGGCAGGGCGATGTGTTCTGTGTGTTTTACAGGAGTGGAAAGGAGGGAAGGAACCAAGATGAGAAGGATCCTGTGTCTGCTCACCCTGGCAGGGGTAAGCATCGGGGACCGAGGTGACGTGGAGGAATCCCACATTTATGAGTGCTCGGGAGGGAGAGCACCAATGGTGACTACCAGAGGTGGCACACAGGGGGTGGAGGAGATTGCTGTTTATTCCCACGAGGGTCGGTGGCCAGGGTGGCTGGGGTCTAACTCCACTCGATACTCCAGCCAGGACGGGTTCACCTACGGGGAGGCTTCCATCCCATGCCCCAGGGTACAGGTCGTTGCGGCATGGGTTAGTGTGACCGAGGGGAAACGGGTATACCTTACCTGTACAGGGCAGATTCCTCTGGATAGATGATGGTGGCTCAGAAAACTGAGCAGTGATATGGGAGACTTCACAGCTGATTGGGAACGGCTGGGGAACGATACCTACCGGACTATCACGTGGACACAGGGGGTAGTGGGTGTGTGTTGGGATAAGTGGTAGGAATCGGAACAAGGGACCTATGTCTGCATGTGGGGGGGTCAGAGAGGGTCTGCCCACAGGCAAGTCGATCACCTTTGCCAGAAGATGGCAAGATAACGGGGAAGGTATGGGATGGGATGCAAGTCTGCTTGCATGTGAGGTCCTATATGCCCCGGTCCCAGTTAACGCAGGGGATAAAAGGGGATGCATTCATGGAGACTCCTCCCCCTCCCAGTGTTTGGACTCATAGGAAAGGGAATTTAATTTGGAACTCGATGAACATTTTGGTATCCTGGGAAAAACTCTGAGGACGATACCTAAGAGCTTCACAAGTTTAAGATCTCTAAAGGAGCATGTTGGAAGAGACTGCCAGAACAGAGGGTGGGACTTCACTCAGGAATTGGGTATTGGAGCTAATTCAATTTGTCTGGGAGAATGAGTCAATCGATAACTAACAAGAACTGTGAGACAGAAAAATTTGCTCCCTAGGACATAAACGCATCAAGAGCTATCAGGCTAATCACCGGAGACCATTATTGGTATGCATGTGCAAATAGACCTATAGAAATCACGGGCCCAGCCAAACGGCCCAAGCGTTTAAACACTGCTTCAACAATGCCAACCGGTGATTTTCCACATTACCACATCATAATCAAATTACTGCTGAATGAGCCCACCAAATTCTGACAAAGAAGAGAGCTCAAAACTAATGAGCAGCTTCCTTGAAACAAAGAGCTGGGCCAGATTTGGCGGGAGACAAGGAAGCCTTTTTGGGGTATATCTATTTCCAGTTTTACAAGAGAAAAACAACAAGCAGCAGGAGGTGGGGAGTGAAGAAATGGAGTAGTGGAGAAAACTACAAGAAACCATCAAGGATCGACTGAGCACGCCGACAGCAAGAGGCCCACGAAACGGAAGGTTGTCAGCAATCAAATTGATAACCCAGGCCACCAGAACCAGCGAAACGACCAACTGAAACCAACTCAGCAAAAACCGAAGAATCAACATTTATTTCCACTCTACAATCTACTTCTGAATGACCAACGGGTGAGAAATTACCTAAAAGGACTAACTAAAACTATTCCTAACCAAAGAAAGTGGGTACTTACCCCATACATCCAAAACGCAACTTACCGCATCAGCGGACTCACCCCAACTGAAGACTACGCAGTCCGAAGTTCTCTCCTCCGTCCGGGGTACGGCCCGCCTAAAAGGCAAAGTACAGTGAACCCCAAAACCGCGATTCACTGGCAACTGTCAAAAGGGATTGGTAAGCATAGCCCCTGAACCCCCAAAGCTATAACTTAGTTAGTTAGGGGAATTGGGAGGGGGAGACTGGGATAACTTGTGTAAATGTATCTGCATTCTCCTCTTTACCCCATTTAGAGTTTAAGCTGTATTCTTTTCCCCACAAGCTGTACTTTGACAATTTATTCAATGTGTTGTACCCCTCAGTGTGTATTGGTATTACTATTCTGTGTGTATTATTAAAAGTGTGCCTTTTACTTCTTTTTAAACATAATAAAGCCATACCTGCTTCCTAGCTTGAAACCAATTGTCTGTCGAAGTCTGTCACAGTCCCTTCATAATTCCAGAGTCTAGAACCAAGGATGTGGGAGCGATTCGTAACCGCTCATATAAGGTCAGAAGGGAAAGCTGACCCCCTGAAAACCACTCCTTACACCAAGCTGTGGAACTCCCTGCCTAAAGTTCTCCGCCTCTCTCTCTTCTTTTAGGACGCTACTTAAAACCTAACTCCTTGACCAAGCCTGTCCTAATATCTCCCTATGTGGCTCGGTGTCGGCTTTACTCCCCTGTGAAGTTCCATGGGCCAGTTTACTATGGTAAAGATGCTGTATAAATGCAAGGCATTGAATCTTGGAGACAGCCTTACAACCCATCCCTTTCACTCCATTCCCACTTTCCTTTTTCTCACCACTGTCACATGCTCTCCCTCTCTCTCTGTTCCACTCCCCACTCCCGTCTCTCCACCCTTCCTCCTCACCTGCCGAATCTCCGGGCTCGCTGGGCTCTCCCACCGGGTGATGCGATGCTCCGTCACCGTCTCCTGGAGCACCCGTTCCATGGCCTCGGAGCGGAGCCAATCCCGTTTCTGCTTCCTCGGTTCCCCCTCCGGCCTGACTGAGAAACACAAGGGAGTCAGTCACCCTACTCCGTTCCTACCACTCCTGCCGTATGTCAGTCGGCTATTTGACTGTAGGAGGCAGCACCGCAGCCCAGTGTCAATCCTGACCTCACCCGACAACCCCCCTTGCTCCCGCCCACACACACAGTAATGGCAGACTGCGTAATATGCCGGGCCATGATGTTACAGATCGTGGTGGAGTACAATTCTGCTGCTGCTGATGGCCCATAGTGCCTCACGGATGCCCAGTTTTGAGCTGCTAGGTCTGTTCTGAATCTATCGCATTTAGCACGGTGGTAGTGCCACACAACACGATGGATGATATTCCCAGTGTGAAGACAGGACTTTGTCTCCACAATGACTGTGCGGTGGTCGCTGCTCCCAATGTTGCCATGGACAGACAGCAGGGAGCAGCGCGTGCTGCTGCAGGAGGGCGACGGCTGACTGCAGTGCGGGCAGGTACAGCAGGAGCGGCGAGGTCGGGGCGAAGGAGCGGTGAGAGACTGCAGAGGGACGTGATCGGGGTCCAGGAGAGGTGAGGGTTCGGGGCCCAGAAGAGGCGAGGGCCCAGGGGCAGCACGGGCTAGCCCACACTGCGATATGTGTGCTCGCTCGGTCTGTGCAGCAGAGCAGGTCTCCAGTCATCGTGGTTAACCCTTGCCACTGGACCAAGACCTCGCTCTGTCAAGCCCGTGTAGTGGCTGGTGTGCAACGGTCACCACACGTTAAAAAAATCCACGCACAGGCATCTTCCACCCTTCAGGATGTAGTTCGGGATCTGGAATATTAGGTCCTTCATTGAAACATCTGTGAACTCATCCCTTTTCGGTGTGGAAGCAAGTCATCCTCGCTTCGAGGGACAGCCATGATGATGATGGACAGAAGCATCTGCACCAGGTAGATTGGTGAGGACGAGATCAAGTAGGTTTTTTCCTCATGTTGGTTATCTCTCCACCTGTCGCAGGTCTAGTCTGGCAGCTATGTCCTTCAGGACTGGGCCAGCTCAGTCAGTAGTGGTGCTACCGAGACACTCTTGGTGATGGACATTGAAGTCCCCCACCCAGAGTACATTCTGTGCCCTTGCTACCCTCCGTGCTTCTCCCAAATGGTGTTCAACATGGAGGAGCACCGATTGATCAGCGGAGGGAGGGCGGGAGGTGGTAATCAGCAGGAGGTTTCCTTGCCCATGCTTGACTTGAAGCCACGAGATTTCATGGTGTCTGGAGTCAATGTTGAGGACTCCCAGGGCCACTCCCTCCCGACTGTATACCACTGTGCTCCCACCCCTGGTGGCTCTGTCCTGCTGGTGGGACAGGACATACCCAGGGATGGTGATGGAGGAGACTGGGACATTGGCTGAAGGGTATGATTCTGCGAGTATGACTATGTCAGGCTATTGTTGGACTAGTCTGTAGGATAGCTCTCCCAATTTTGGCACAAATCCTCAGATGTTAGTGAGCAGGACTTTGCAGGGTGTGCCATTGTCGTGTCCGAAGCTGGTGCCAAGGCCGATGCTGAGCCATTTCAGAGGGCAGTTATGAGTCAATCACTTTGGGTCTGGAGTCACATATAGGCCAAACCAGGTAAGGACGGCAGATTTCCTTCCCTAAAGAACATTATTGAAACAGATGGGTTGTTTACAACAATTCGATAGTTTCATGGTCACCATTACTGGTACTAGCTTTTTATTCCAGATTTATTTAATTGAATTTAAATTTCCCAGCTCCAATGGTGGGATTTGAACTCATGTCACTGGATCATTAGTCCTGGACAACTAGTCCAGTAACATAACGACAATCCTGTTACTGTTCATTTTAAAGGCATTCTGGAAAGGTTGATCGAGTTCGAAAGGCTTATTGCTTCTGACTAAGCCGAACAGAGAAGTGGGGGAGAGGATCGAAGGGGAGGGGGGGGGCGGGGGGAGAGGGTTGAAGTAGTGGAGAGAGGAGAGGGGATCGAAATGGGAGAGGAGAGGTGCTCAGAAGGGGGAGAGAAGGTCAGGAACTCGGGTGGGGGTGGGGGAGGGCAGACCACAGAGAGAACAGAGGGGATGGGGGAAGAATGCAATCCAAGTCTAATGAGAGTGGAGAACTTGGTCCTCTGTTAGACGCGCATCACGTTATTCCAACTCAACCTCCACCCCTTTACCCTCACACCATGTTCTCCCTCTCCTCCCTCGAGACTGGGTGATTTCTTGGAATGTCTGGTGCATGTGCTGCAAGTGACATCATTGGACTGAACGGAATCCGGAAGTCATGACACTGTCACTATTCACTTCATACCCAATAAACCTGTTAACGATCTGTGACCCACTCACAGGAACTTGGGCAGGGGGAGAAGGTCAGAAGCCCGGACTGGGGGGGGCGGGAAGGTCTCAACCCACGAGGATGAGCCCTGTCTGCTCTCTGAAAGCGACAATGAGCTGCGTCAAGAGCCTGGCAGTCAGAATGAATGGCTTGAATTACACATTGCGAAACACAGAAACATAGAAATATACAAATTTACAGCGCAGAAGGAGACCATTTTGGCCCTCGGTCAGCAGCCCTGAAGGTTACATATAAACCTATGAACAATGACGGAAAGGCAAAGAGCACCCAGCCCAACCAGTCCGCCTCACCACAACTGTGACACCCCTTATACTGAAACATTCTACACTCCACCTCAACCGGAGCCTTGTGATCTCCTGGCAGAGGCAAAAACCAGATAAAAACCCGGGCCAATTTAGGGAGAAAAAATCAAGGAAAATTCCTCTCCGACCCATCCAGGCGATCACTCTGGTCGTATTCTATTCCCTGCAGTACTTACCATTATATCTGCTCCGTCCAACAAAAGGTCATCCAGTCTAATCCCAATTACCAGCTCCAGGTCCATAACCCTGCAGGTTACGAGTGCCCATCCAACCATCTCTTAAAAGTGGTGAGGGTTTCTGCATCCACCACTCTTCCAGGCAGCGAGTTCCAGATCCCCACAACCCTCTGCATAAAGAAGCCCCTCTAAACCTTCCACCAATCACCTTAAAACTATGCCCCCTCATAATATCCCCCACCACCAATGGAAATAGACCCTTACTATTCAGTATGTCCAGCCCCTCAATATTTTGTACACCTCAATGAGGTCTCCTCTCAACCTCCTCTGTTCCAATGAGAACAAACCCAGCCTATCCAATCTGTCCTCATAACTAAAATTCTCCATTCCAGGCAGCATCCTAGTAAACCTCCTCTGCACCCTCTCTAGTGCAATCACGTCCTTCCTATAATAAGGCGACCAGAACTGCACGCAATACTCCAGCTGTGGCCTAACCAAAGTATTATACGATTTAAGCATAACCTCCCTGCTCTTATATTCTATGCCTTAGCCAATAAAGGCAAGCATTCCGTATGCCTTCTTAACCACCTTATCCATCTGGCCTGCTACTTTCAGGGATCTGTGGACCAATGGTGGAGCTTTGGAGGCGTGGCCTATTCAGTTGGAGCTGAGATGCAGTGAGAGAAGGAACTCCCTGCTTTTGCTCCTGTCTGGAAGGCCTGGAGTGAGCCCTGAGACCAGCCCAGGAAGAGGAGGAGGGGGCTGGCTTACTACAACTCAACATCCAGAGGGAGAGGAGGAGAGCTGAAAAATTCAACAACTTTATTTACTTCTACCAAGAGTTGGAGAGAGGAGGAAAAGAGCAACAACCTGTGTGGAAGGAGGGAGATTCTACAACATTCTACAGGTGGGTGTTGGTGCATTCCCCGAAAATCATTGTTTTATTGGTGGGGGGAGAAAAGAAGATTTTCTTCGAGGCCCGGAACATCGCGGGGGCTGTGTGGGGGTCTTGCTTACAGCTAGGCTCCACACACCACTGAAGCACCCCTCCCCCATTGCCTAGCCTGGAATAGCTGGAGCTACCTGGCTGAAGATTTACTAATCACCCTATTAAACATCGTTGGGAGTGTGTGCCTGGGTGGCTCCAGCTGTCCCAGGTGAAGACATCTTCTCCTCCCGCCCGAAGACCATCCCATAAGACTGTGCCTTGCTTTGTTTTCCATCATCTAGGGAGTGCGCCCCAGAAAAACACCCACCCATCGCTGTGAGGGGAGACCTGCCCTCACAGCTTCCCTCTTTCCCACCCCCCGCTTTCTCTCTCTGTCACTCACTCTGTCTCTCCCCGCTCTCTCTGAGAGACCCTTTCCTCCTTAATTGGAAAAACAATTAAGACAACTGAGCAGAGGGAGCAAGGCCCCTCCCCAATTGTCAACTAGGGGAGAGGTGTGCCTCATTGAGAGCTCCTCTGCTCATAAATTCAAACGAGGCCAATTTAAGAACATTAAGGCCTGTGACTTTGGGGTGGGTGTAGCCCTTAAAGGGACCCCGTCATGGCGACTTCATCCACGCCGGTGGCAGGGCCAGCTAAGATGTACGCGCAGGCGGCGTCCACATCCACGGCGCCTCCTGCGCCACCTGCTGCCCTGCCACCATTCAGACTAATTACGAAGAAAAACGGGGTCAAGAGCTACACTCACCTTACAATGAGCATCGAGGAGTGCGTGCGGGCGATGGCTGGGGTAGTCGGCCCCTCGGCCATTGTCGCAGCCTCCAAGATGTCTGGGAAGGCCGTGTTCTTCCTGGGGTCGGAGCGGGCGGTGTCCCTGGCCCTTGAAAAGGGGCTCACGGTGGGCGGGACGTTCCTGCCGGTGGACCCTCTCGAGGCCACCGTGCAGAGGGTCGTCCTTTCAAACGTCCCGCCCTTTGTTCCCGCTGAGCTCCTCCTCCCTCACCTACACCAACTGGGGGAGGTAAGGTCAGGGATCAACCCCATACCCCTCGGCCTCAGGGAGAACAGCCTGCGCCACGTGTTCTCCTTCAGCCGCCAGCTCTTTGTCCGGCTGGCGCGGGAGGAGACAACAGACGGATCATTTAATGTGGTGCACGAGGGGACTGCCTACCGCATCTTCTGGACGTCGGACGGCGTGCGGTGCCATGCCTGTAGGGAGGTGGGGCACGTTCGCAAGAACTGCCCCGCCTCCAAGGCCGCCAAACAACCGAGGGCGGCCAAGGCTGGCGCCGCCGCCACCCCTCCCCCTAGTAGTGTCCACGTGCCGGGAGCCGTAGGTGCGCGGGCATCGTCGGGGGCCTTTGTTTTGACAGCCTCCGGCGGGGGGGAGGGAGAGCGTCCGATCGGAAAGAAGGCGCGGAGGAAGGCGAAACATCTCGAGGCGGGTCCCCTCAGTGCGCCAGACAGTCTGATCACCGCGCTCAGCCCAACCCAGTCACCGGCGAGCGCGGGGTGTCCTGAGCCCGTGCCCGAGCCCTTGACCAATACCACAGTGGGGCTCGGGCGCGGGCAAGATAAGAAAAAGGGGGGGGCGGAACGGGAGGCCTCGGCAGACATGGAGGTCTCCCTGCCTCCGCGCACCCCCGGGAACAAAAGGAGGCACCGCTCCAATGAGGCGGAGGGGGAACAACATCCCTCCACGGAGGAATTGGTGCCCGCCGCGTGTCCCGCGTCCCCCACCAGCGCCCCCAAACTGAGCCGTAGACGGGAGGAATCTGTCCCCGGGGAGGGAGGGGCAGTCGAGGCTGCCCAGCCTCTGCCTCCCGGGGATGGCGTGGAGGATCTGCCTGTCGTGGGGGGCGTGGGGCCAGCGGAGGAATATATTATACACAATGGTGAATCATTATCTTATACATAATGGTGAATCAATATCTGAAACACAATGTTCGATCAGTATCTTATACAGAATGGTGGATCAATATCTTATACACAATGGTGGATCAGTATCTTACACATAATGGTGGACAAGTATCTTATACACAATGGTGGATTAGTATCTTAGACACAATGGTGGATGAATATCTTATACACAATGGTGGATCAGTATCTTATACACAATGGTGGATCAATATCTTATACACAATGGTGGATCAATATCATATACATAATGATGGATCAGTATCTTATACATAATGGTGGATTAGTATCTTATACACAATAGTAGATCAATATCTTATACATAATGGAGGACCAGTATCTTATACACAATAGTGGATCAATATCTTATACACAATGGTGGATCAGTATCTTATACACAATGGTGGATGAATATCTTATACACAATGTGGATCAGTATCTTATACACAATGGTGGATCAATATCTTATACATCATGGTGGATAAGTATCTTATACACAATGGTGGATCAGTATCTTATACACAATGATGGATCAATATCTTATACACAATGATGGATCAATATCTGACACACAATAGTGGATCAATATCTTATGCACAATGGTGGACCAGTATCTTATACACAATGGTGGATCAATATCTTATACACAATGGTGGATCAATATCATATACATAATGATGGATCAGTATCTTATACATAATGGTGGATCAGTATCTTATACACAATAGTGGATCAATATCTTATACATAATGGTGGACCAGTATCTTATACACAATAGTGGATCAATATCTTATACACAATGGTGGATCAGTATCTTATACACAATGGTGGATGAATATCTTATACACAATGTGGATCAGTATCTTATACACAATGGTGGATCAATATCTTATACATCATGGTGGATAAGTATCTTATACACAATGGTGGATCAGTATCTTATACACAATGATGGATCAATATCTTATACACAATGATGGATCAATATCTGACACACAATAGTGGATCAATATCTTATGCACAATGGTGGACCAGTATCTTAAACACAATGATGGATCAATATCTTATACACAATGATGGATCAATATCTTACACACAATGGTGGATCAATATCTTATGCACAATGGTGGACAAGTATCTTATGCTCAATGATGCATCAGTATCTTATACACAATGGTGGACGACTATCTTAAACACAATCGTGGATCAGCATCTTATCCACAATGGTGGACCAGTATCTATACACAATGATGGATCAGTATCTTATACACAATGGTGGATCAGTATCTTATACACAATGCTGGATCAGTATCTTATACACAATGGTGGATTAGTACCTTATACACAATGGTGGATCAATATCTTATACACAATGGTGGATCAATATGATATACACAACGGTGGATCAATATCTTATACACAATGGTGGATAAGTATCTTATACACAATGGTGGATCAGTGTCTTTTACGCAATGGTGGATCAATATCTTATACACAATGGTGGACCAGTATCTTATACACAATGGTGGATCAATATCCGATACACAATGGTGGATGAATATCTTATACACAATGGTG
Organism: Pristiophorus japonicus; assembly: GCF_044704955.1. Taxonomy (NCBI): domain Eukaryota; kingdom Metazoa; phylum Chordata; class Chondrichthyes; family Pristiophoridae; genus Pristiophorus; species Pristiophorus japonicus. Next base: position 3,882,965 of record NC_091983.1, on the reverse strand, counting down.
GATCAATATCCGATACACAATGGTGGATCAGTATCTTATACACAATGGTGTATCAGTATCCTACGGACAATGGTGCATCAGTATCTTCTACACAATGGTGGATCAATATCTTATACACAATGATGTATCAATATCTTATACACAATGGTGGATCAGTATCTTCTCCACAATGATGGATCAGTATCTTATACACAATGGTGGATCAGTATCTTATACACAAGGGTAGATCAGTATCTTAAACACAATGGTGGATTCATATCTTACACACAATGGTGGATCAGTATCTTATATAAAATGGTGGATGAATATCTTATACACAATGGTAGACCAGTATCTTATACACAATGGTGAATCAGTATCTTATACACAATGGTGGATCAATATCTTATACACAATGGTGGATAAGTATCTTTGGTGCATCAGTATCCTACACACAATGGTGGAGCAGTATCTTATACACAATGCTGGATCAATATGGTGTAAAGATGCAGCATTTATAATGGGTGACTTTAATATGCACATAGATTGGGCTAGCCAAACTGGAAGCAATACGGTGGAGGAGGATTTCCTGGAGTGCATAAGGGATGGTTTTCTAGACCAATATGTCGAGGAACCAACTAGCGGGGAGGCCATCTTAGACTGGGCGTTGTGTAATGAGAGAGGATTAATTAGCAATCTCATTGTGCGAGGCCCCTTGGGGAAGAGTGACCATAATATGGTGGAATTCTGCATTAGGATGGAGAAGGAAACAGTTAATTCAGAGACTATGGTCCAGAACTTAAAGAAGGGTAACTTTGAAGGTATGAGGCGTGAATTGGCGAAGGTAGATTGGCGAATGATATTTAAGGGGTTGACTGGGATGGGCAATGGCAGACATTTAGAGACCGAATTACAACAATTGTACATTCCTGTCTGGCGGAAAAATTAAAAAGGGAAGGTGGCTCAATCTAGGGAAATCAGGGATAGTATTAAAGCCAAGGAAGTGGCATACAAATTGGCCAGAAATAGCAGCGAACCTGGGGACTGGGAGAAATTTAGAATTCAGCAGAGGAGGACAAAGGGTTTGATTAGGGCAGGGAAAATGGAGTACGAGAAGAAGCTTGCAGGGAACATTAAGGCGGATTGCAAAAGTTTCTATAGGTATATAAAGAGAAAAAGGTTAGTAAAGACAAACGTAGGTCCCCTGCAGTCAGAATCAGGGGAAGTCATAATGGGGAACAAAGAAATGGCAGACCAATTGAACAAGTACTTTGGTTCAGTATTCACTAAGCAGGCCACAAACAACCTTCCGGATATAAAAGGGGTTAGAGGGTCTAGTAAGGAGGAGGAACTGAGGGAAATCTTTATTAGTCGGGAAATTGTGTTGGGGAAATTGATGGGATTGAAGGCCGATAAATCCCCAGGGCCTGATGGACTGCATCCCAGAGTACTTAAGGAGGTGGCCTTGGAAATAGCGGATGCATTGACAGTCACTTTCCAACATTCCATTGACTCTGGATCAGTTCCTATCGAGTGGAGGGTAGCCAATGTAACCCCACTTTTTAAAAAAGGAGGGAGAGAGAAAGCAGGGAATTATAGACCGGTCAGCCTGACCTCAGTAGTGGGTAAAATGATGGAATCAATTATTAAGGATGTCATAGCAGCGCATTTGGAAAATGGTGACATGATAGGTCCAAGTCAGCATGGATTTGTGAAAGGGAGATCATGCTTGACAAATCTTCTGGAATTTTTTGAGGATGTTTCCAGTAAAGTGGACAAAGGAGAACCAGTTGATGTGGTATATTTGGACTTTCAGAAGGCTTTCGACAAGGTCCCACACAGGAGATTAATGTGCAAAGTTAAAGCACATGGGATTGGGGGTAGTTTGCTGACGTGGATTGAGAACTGGTTGTCAGACAGGAAGCAAAGAGTAGGAGTAAATGGGTACTTTTCAGAATGGCAGGCAGTGACTAGTGGGGTACCGCAAGGTTCTGTGCTGGGGCCCCAGCTGTTTACATTATACATTAATGATTTAGACGAGGGGATTAAATGTAGTATCTCCAAATTTGCGGATAACACTAAGTTGGGTGGCAGTGTGAGCTGCGAGGAGGATGCTATGAGGCTGCAGAGTGACTTGGATAGGTTAGGTGAGTGGGCAAATGCGTGGCAGATGAAGTATAATGTGGATAAATGTGAGGTTATCCACTTTGGTGGTAAAAACAGAGAGACAGACTATTATCGGAATGGTGACAGATTAGGAAAAGGGAAGGTGCAACGAGACCTGGGTGTCATGGTACATCAGTCATTGAAGGTTGGCATGCAGGTACAGCAAGTGGTTAAGAAAGCAAATGGCATGTTGGCCTTCATAGCGAGGGGATTTGAGTACAGGGGCAGGGAGGTGTTGCTACAGTTGTACAGGGCATTGGTGAGGCCACATCTAGAGTATTGTGTACAGTTTTGGTCTCCTAACTTGAGGAAGGACATTCTTGCTATTGAGGGAGTGCAGCGAAGATTCACCAGACTGATTCCTGGGATGGTGGGACTGACCTATCAAGAAAGACTGGATCAACTGGGCTTGTATTCACTGGAGTTCAGAAGAGTGAGAGGGGACCTCATAGAAACGTTTAACATTCTGACGGGTTTGGACAGGTTGGATGCAGGAAGAATGTTCCCAATGTTGGGGAAGTCCAGAACCAGAGGTCACAGTCTAAGGATAAGGGGTAAGCCATTTAGGACCGAGATGAGGAGAAACTTCTTCACCCAGAGAGTGGTGAACCTGTGGAATTCTCTACCACAGAAAGTAGTTGAGGCCAATTCACTAAATATATTCACAAGGGAGTTAGATGAAGTCCTTACTACTCGGGGGATCAAGGGGTATGGCGTGAAAGCAGGAAGGGGGTTTTGAAGTTTCATGTTCAGCCATGAACTCATTGAATGGCGGTGCAGGCTAGAAGGGCTGAATGGCCTGCTCGTGCACCTATTTTCTATGTTTCTATGTTTCTAATATCTGATACACAATGGTGGATCAGTATCTTAAACACAATGGTGGATCAATATCTTTTACACAATGGTTGATCAATATCTTATACACAATGGTGGATCAATATCTTATACATAATGATGGATCAGTATCTTATACACAATGGTGGATCAATATCTTATACACAATGGTGGATCAGTATCTGATACACAATGGTGGACCAGTATCTGAAACACAATGGTGGATCAATATCTTATACACCATGGTGGATGAATATCTTATACACAATGGTGGATCAGTATCTTATACACAATGGTGGATCAGTATCTTTTACACAATGGTGGATCAATATTTTATACATAATGATGGATCAGTATCTTATACACAATGGTGGATCAATATCTTATACACAATGGTGGATCAGTATCTTATACACAATGGTGGACCAGTATCTTAAACACAATGGTGGATCAATATCTTATACACCATGGTGGATGAATATCTTATACACAATGGTGGATCAGTATCATATGCACAATGGTGGATTAGTATCTTATACACAATGGTGGATCAATATCTTATACACAATGGTGGATCAGCATCTTATCCACAATGGAGGACCAGTATCTATACACAATGATGGATCAATATCTTATACACAATGGTGGATCAGGATCTTATACACAATGCTGGAACAGTATCATATAAATAATGGTGTATCAATATCTTATACACAATGGTGGATCAATATCTTATACATAATGGTGGATAAGTATCTTATACACAACGGTGGATCAGTATATTATACACAATGCTGGATCAGTATCCTATCAATAATGGTGGATCAATATCTTACAAACAATCGTGGATCAATATCTTATACACAATGGTGGATCAGTATCTTATACACAATTGTGTATCAGTATCATATGCACAATGGTGGATCAGTATCTTATACACAATGGTGGATCAATATCTTATACACAATGGTGGATCAGTATCTTATACATAATGGTGGATAAGTATCTTATACACAACGGTGGATCAGTATCTTATACACAATGCTGGATCAGTATCCTATCAATAATGTTGGATCAATATCTTACAAACAATCGTGGATCAATATCTTATACACAATGGTGGATCAATATCTTATCCACAATGGTGGATCGGTATCTTAAACACAATGGTGGAACATTATCTTATACACAACGGTGGACCAATATATTATACACAATGGTGGATCAGTATCTTATACATAATGGTGGATCAATATCTTATACACAATGTTGGATCAGTATCTTATACAGAATGGTGGATCAATATCTTATACACAATAGTGAATCAGTATCTTATACATCATGGTGGACAAGTATCTTATACACAATGGTGGATTAGTAATATTATACACAATGGTGGATTAGTATCTTATACACAATGGTGGATGAATATCTTATCCACAATGGTGGATCAGTATCTTATACACAATGATGGATCAATATCATATACACAACGATGGATCAATATCTTATACACAACGGTGGATCAATATCTTATACACAATCGTGGAGCAGTATCTTTGGTACATCAGTATCCTATACACAATGGTGGAGCAGTATCTTATAAACAATGGTGGATCAGTATCTGATACACAATGATGGCTCAATATCTTATATAAAATAGTGGATCAATATCTTATCCACAATGGTGGATCAGTATCGTAAACACAGTGGTGGATCAATATCTGATACACAATGGTGGATCAGTATCTTATACACAATGATGGATCCGTATCTTATACACAATGGTGGATCAGTATCTTATACACAATGCTGGATCAGTATCTTATACACAATGGTGGATTAGTATCTTATACACAATGGTGGATCAATATCTTATACACAATGGTGGATCAATATCATATACACAACGGTGGATCAATATCTTATACACAATTGTGGATAAGTATCTTATACACAATGGTGGATCAGTATCTTTTACGCAATGGTGGATCAATATCTTATACACAGTGGTGGACCAGTATCTTATACACAATGGTGGATCAATATCCGATACACAATGGTGGATGAATATCTTATACACAATGGTGGATCAATATCCGATACACAATGGTGGATCAGTATCTTATACACAATGGTGTATCAGTATCCTACGGACAATGGTGCATCAGTATCTTCTACACAATGGTGGATCAATATCTTATACACAATGATGTATCAATATCTTATACACAATGGTGGATCAGTATCTTCTCCACAATGATGGATCAGTATCTTATACACAATGGTGGATCAGTATCTTATACACAAGGGTAGATCAGTATCTTAAACACAATGGTGGATTCATATCTTACACACAATGGTGGATCAGTATCTGATGCACAATGGTGGATGAATATCTTATACACAATGGTAGACCAGTATCTTATACACAATGGTGTATCAGTATCCTACGGACAATGGTGCATCAGTATCTTCTACACAATGGTGGATCAATATCTTATACACAATGATGTATCAATATCTTATACACAATGGTGGATCAGTATCTTCTCCACAATGATGGATCAGTATCTTATACACAATGGGGGATCAGTATCTTATACACAAGGGTAGATCAGTATCTTAAACACAATGGTGGATTCATATCTTACACACAATGGTGGATCAGTATCTTATACACAAAGGTGGATGAATATCTTATACACAATGGTAGACCAGTATCTTATACACAATGGTGAATCAGTATCTTATACACAATGGTGGATCAATATCTTATACACAATGGTGGATCAGTATCTTTGGTGCATCAGTATCCTACACACAATGGTGGAGCAGTATCTTATACACAATGCTGGATCAATATGGTGTAAAGATGCAGCATTTATAATGGTTGACTTTAATATGCACATAGATTGGGCTAGCCAAACTGGAAGCAATACGGTGGAGGAGGATTTCCTGGAGTGCATAAGGGATGGTTTTCTAGACCAATATGTCGAGGAACCAACTAGCGGGGAGGCCATCTTAGACTGGGCGTTGTGTAATGAGAGAGGATTAATTAGCAATCTCATTGTGCGAGGCCCCTTGGGGAAGAGTGACCATAATATGGTGGAATTCTGCATTAGGATGGAGAAGGAAACAGTTAATTCAGAGACTATGGTCCAGAACTTAAAGAAGGGTAACTTTGAAGGTATGAGGCGTGAATTGGCGAAGGTAGATTGGCGAATGATATTTAAGGGGTTGACTGGGATGGGCAATGGCAGACATTTAGAGACCGAATTACAACAATTGTACATTCCTGTCTGGCGTAAAAATTAAAAAGGGAAGGTGGCTCAATCTAGGGAAATCAGGGATAGTATTAAAGCCAAGGAAGTGGCATACAAATTGGCCAGAAATAGCAGCGAACCTGGGGACTGGGAGAAATTTAGAACTCAGCAGAGGAGGACAAAGGGTTTGATTAGGGCAGGGAAAATGGAGTACGAGAAGAAGCTTGCAGGGAACATTAAGGCGGATTGCAAAAGTTTCTATAGGTATATAAAGAGAAAAAGGTTAGTAAAGACAAACGTAGGTCCCCTGCAGTCAGAATCAGGGGAAGTCATAATGGGGAACAAAGAAATGGCAGACCAATTGAACAAGTACTTTGGTTCAGTATTCACTAAGCAGGCCACAAACAACCTTCCGGATATAAAAGGGGTTAGAGGGTCTAGTAAGGAGGAGGAACTGAGGGAAATCTTTATTAGTCGGGAAATTGTGTTGGGGAAATTGATGGGATTGAAGGCCGATAAATCCCCAGGGCCTGATGGACTGCATCCCAGAGTACTTAAGGAGGTGGCCTTGGAAATAGCGGATGCATTGACAGTCACTTTCCAACATTCCATTGACTCTGGATCAGTTCCTATCGAGTGGAGGGTAGCCAATGTAACCCCACTTTTTAAAAAAGGAGGGAGAGAGAAAGCAGGGAATTATAGACTGGTCAGCCTGACCTCAGTAGTGGGTAAAATGATGGAATCAATTATTAAGGATGTCATAGCAGCGCATTTGGAAAATGGTGACATGATAGGTCCAAGTCAGCATGGATTTGTGAAAGGGAGATCATGCTTGACAAATCTTCTGGAATTTTTTGAGGATGTTTCCAGTAAAGTGGACAAAGGAGAACCAGTTGATGTGGTATATTTGGACTTTCAGAAGGCTTTCGACAAGGTCCCACACAGGAGATTAATGTGCAAAGTTAAAGCACATGGGATTGGGGGTAGTTTGCTGACGTGGATTGAGAACTGGTTGTCAGACAGGAAGCAAAGAGTAGGAGTAAATGGGTACTTTTCAGAATGGCAGGCAGTGACTAGTGGGGTACCGCAAGGTTCTGTGCTGGGGCCCCAGCTGTTTACATTATACATTAATGATTTAGACGAGGGGATTAAATGTAGTATCTCCAAATTTGCGGATGACACTAAGTTGGGTGGCAGTGTGAGCTGCGAGGAGGATGCTATGAGGCTGCAGAGTGACTTGGATAGGTTAGGTGAGTGGGCAAATGCGTGGCAGATGAAGTATAATGTGGATAAATGTGAGGTTATCCACTTTGGTGGTAAAAACAGAGAGACAGACTATTATCGGAATGGTGACAGATTAGGAAAAGGGAAGGTGCAACGAGACCTGGGTGTCATGGTACATCAGTCATTGAAGGTTGGCATGCAGGTACAGCAAGTGGTTAAGAAAGCAAATGGCATGTTGGCCTTCATAGCGAGGGGATTTGAGTACAGGGGCAGGGAGGTGTTGCTACAGTTGTACAGGGCATTGGTGAGGCCACATCTAGAGTATTGTGTACAGTTTTGGTCTCCTAACTTGAGGAAGGACATTCTTGCTATTGAGGGAGTGCAGCGAAGATTCACCAGACTGATTCCTGGGATGGTGGGACTGACCTATCAAGAAAGACTGGATCAACTGGGCTTGTATTCACTGGAGTTCAGAAGAGTGAGAGGGGACCTCATAGAAACGTTTAACATTCTGACGGGTTTGGACAGGTTGGATGCAGGAAGAATGTTCCCAATGTTGGGGAAGTCCAGAACCAGAGGTCACAGTCTAAGGATAAGGGGTAAGCCATTTAGGACCGAGATGAGGAGAAACTTCTTCACCCAGAGAGTGGTGAACCTGTGGAATTCTCTACCACAGAAAGTAGTTGAGGCCAATTCACTAAATATATTCACAAGGGAGTTAGATGAAGTCCTTACTACTCGGGGGATCAAGGGGTATGGCGTGAAAGCAGGAAGGGGGTTTTGAAGTTTCATGTTCAGCCATGAACTCATTGAATGGCGGTGCAGGCTAGAAGGGCTGAATGGCCTGCTCGTGCACCTATTTTCTATGTTTCTATGTTTCTAATATCTGATACACAATGGTGGATCAGTATCTTAAACACAATGGTGGATCAATATCTTTTACACAATGGTTGATCAATATCTTATACACAATGGTGGATCAATATCTTATACATAATGATGGATCAGTATCTTATACACAATGGTGGATCAATATCTTATACACAATGGTGGATCAGTATCTGATACACAATGGTGGACCAGTATCTTAAACACAATGGTGGATCAATATCTTATACACCATGGTGGATGAATATCTTATACACAATGGTGGATCAGTATCATATGCACAATGGTGGATTAGTATCTTATACACAATGGTGGATCAATATCTTATACACAATGGTGGATCAGCATCTTATCCACAATGGAGGACCAGTATCTATACACAATGATGGATCAATATCTTATACACAATGGTGGATCAGGATCTTATACACAATGCTGGAACAGTATCATATAAATAATGGTGTATCAATATCTTATACACAATGGTGGATCAATATCTTATACATAATGGTGGATAAGTATCTTATACACAACGGTGGATCAGTATATTATACACAATGCTGGATCAGTATCCTATCAATAATGGTGGATCAATATCTTACAAACAATCGTGGATCAATATCTTATACACAATGGTGGATCAGTATCTTATACACAATTGTGTATCAGTATCATATGCACAATGGTGGATCAGTATCTTATACACAATGGTGGATCAATATCTTATACACAATGGTGGATCAGTATCTTATACATAATGGTGGATAAGTATCTTATACACAACGGTGGATCAGTATCTTATACACAATGCTGGATCAGTATCCTATCAATAATGGTGGATCAATATCTTACAAACAATCGTGGATCAATATCTTATACACAATGGTGGATCAATATCTTATCCACAATGGTGGATCGGTATCTTAAACACAATGGTGGAACATTATCTTATACACAACGGTGGACCAATATATTATACACAATGGTGGATCAGTATCTTATACATAATGGTGGATCAATATCTTATACACAATGTTGGATCAGTATCTTATACAGAATGGTGGATCAATATCTTATACACAATAGTGAATCAGTATCTTATACATCATGGTGGACAAGTATCTTATACACAATGGTGGATTAGTAATATTATACACAATGGTGGATTAGTATCTTATACACAATGGTGGATGAATATCTTATACACAATGGTGGATCAGTATCTTATACACAATGATGGATCAATATCATATACACAACGATGGATCAATATCTTATACACAACGGTGGATCAATATCTTATACACAATCGTGGAGCAGTATCTTTGGTACATCAGTATCCTATACACAATGGTGGAGCAGTATCTTATAAACAATGGTGGATCAGTATCTGATACACAATGATGGCTCAATATCTTATATAAAATAGTGGATCAATATCTTATCCACAATGGTGGATCAGTATCGTAAACACAGTGGTGGATCAATATCTGATACACAATGGTGGATCAGTATCTTATACACAATGATGGATCCGTATCTTATACACAATGGTGGATCAGTATCTTATACACAATGCTGGATCAGTATCTTATACACAATGGTGGATTAGTATCTTATACACAATGGTGGATCAATATCTTATACACAATGGTGGATCAATATCATATACACAACGGTGGATCAATATCTTATACACAATTGTGGATAAGTATCTTATACACAATGGTGGATCAGTATCTTTTACGCAATGGTGGATCAATATCTTATACACAGTGGTGGACCAGTATCTTATACACAATGGTGGATCAATATCCGATACACAATAGTGGATGAATATCTTATACACAATGGTGGATCAATATCCGATACACAATGGTGGATCAGTATCTTATACACAATGGTGTATCAGTATCCTACGGACAATTGTGCATCAGTATCTTCTACACAATGGTGGATCAATATCTTATACACAATGATGTATCAATATCTTATACACAATGGTGGATCAGTATCTTCTCCACAATGATGGATCAGTATCTTATACACAATGGTGGATCAGTATCTTATACACAAGGGTAGATCAGTATCTTAAACACAATGGTGGATTCATATCTTACACACAATGGTGGATCAGTATCTGATGCACAATGGTGGATGAATATCTTATACACAATGGTAGACCAGTATCTTATACACAATGGTGTATCAGTATCCTACGGACAATGGTGCATCAGTATCTTCTACACAATGGTGGATCAATATCTTATACACAATGATGTATCAATATCTTATACACAATGGTGGATCAGTATCTTCTCCACAATGATGGATCAGTATCTTATACACAATGGTGGATCAGTATCTTATACACAAGGGTAGATCAGTATCTTAAACACAATGGTGGATTCATATCTTACACACAATGGTGGATCAGTATCTTATACACAAAGGTGGATGAATATCTTATACACAATGGTAGACCAGTATCTTATACACAATGGTGAATCAGTATCTTATACACAATGGTGGATCAATATCTTATACACAATGGTGGATCAGTATCTTTGGTGCATCAGTATCCTACACACAATGGTGGAGCAGTATCTTATACACAATGCTGGATCAATATGGTGTAAAGATGCAGCATTTATAATGGTTGACTTTAATATGCACATAGATTGGGCTAGCCAAACTGGAAGCAATACGGTGGAGGAGGATTTCCTGGAGTGCATAAGGGATGGTTTTCTAGACCAATATGTCGAGGAACCAACTAGCGGGGAGGCCATCTTAGACTGGGCGTTGTGTAATGAGAGAGGATTAATTAGCAATCTCATTGTGCGAGGCCCCTTGGGGAAGAGTGACCATAATATGGTGGAATTCTGCATTAGGATGGAGAAGGAAACAGTTAATTCAGAGACTATGGTCCAGAACTTAAAGAAGGGTAACTTTGAAGGTATGAGGCGTGAATTGGCGAAGGTAGATTGGCGAATTATATTTAAGGGGTTGACTGGGATGGGCAATGGCAGACATTTAGAGACCGAATTACAACAATTGTACATTCCTGTCTGGCGTAAAAATTAAAAAGGGAAGGTGGCTCAATCTAGGGAAATCAGGGATAGTATTAAAGCCAAGGAAGTGGCATACAAATTGGCCAGAAATAGCAGCGAACCTGGGGACTGGGAGAAATTTAGAACTCAGCAGAGGAGGACAAAGGGTTTGATTAGGGCAGGGAAAATGGAGTACGAGAAGAAGCTTGCAGGGAACATTAAGGCGGATTGCAAAAGTTTCTATAGGTATATAAAGAGAAAAAGGTTAGTAAAGACAAACGTAGGTCCCCTGCAGTCAGAATCAGGGGAAGTCATAATGGGGAACAAAGAAATGGCAGACCAATTGAACAAGTACTTTGGTTCAGTATTCACTAAGGAGGACACAAACAACCTTCCGGATATAAAAGGGGTCAGAGGGTCTACTAAGGAGGAGGAACTGAGGGAAATCTTTATTAGTCGGGAAATTGTGTTGGGGAAATTGATGGGATTGAAGGCCGATAAATCCCCAGGGCCTGATGGACTGCATCCCAGAGTACTTAAGGAGGTGGCCTTGGAAATAGCGGATGCATTGACAGTCATTTTCCAACATTCCATTGACTCTGGATTAGTTCCTATCGAGTGGAGGGTAGCCAATGTAACCCCACTTTTTAAAAAAGGAGGGAGAGAGAAAGCAGGGAATTATAGACCGGTCAGCCTGACCTCAGTAGTGGGTAAAATGATGGAATCAATTATTAAGGATGTCATAGCAGCGCATTTGGAAAATGGTGACATGATAGGTCCAAGTCAGCATGGATTTGTGAAAGGGAGATCATGCTTGACAAATCTTCTGGAATTTTTTGAGGATGTTTCCAGTAAAATGGACAAAGGAGAACCAGTTGATGTGGTATATTTGGACTTTCAGAAGGCTTTCGACAAGGTCCCACACAGGAGATTAATGTGCAAAGTTAAAGCACATGGGATTGGGGGTAGTTTGCTGACGTGGATTGAGAACTGGTTGTCAGACAGGAAGCAAAGAGTAGGAGTAAATGGGTACTTTTCAGAATGGCAGGCAGTGACTAGTGGGGTACCGCAAGGTTCTGTGCTGGGGCCCCAGCTGTTTACATTATACATTAATGATTTAGACAAGGGGATTAAATGTAGTATCTCCAAATTTGCGGATGACACTAAGTTGGGTGGCAGTGTGAGCTGCGAGGAGGATGCTATGAGGCTGCAGAGTGACTTGGATAGGTTAGGTGAGTGGGCAAATGCGTGGCAGATGAAGTATAATGTGGATAAATGTGAGGTTATCCACTTTGGTGGTAAAAACAGAGAGACAGACTATTATCGGAATGGTGACAGATTAGGAAAAGGTAAGGTGCAACGAGACCTGGGTGTCATGGTACATCAGTCATTGAAGGTTGGCATGCAGGTACAGCAAGCGGTTAAGAAAGCAAATGGCATGTTGGCCTTCATAGCGAGGGGATTTGAGTACAGGGGCAGGGAGGTGTTGCTACAGTTGTACAGGGCATTGGTGAGGCCACATCTAGAGTATTGTGTACAGTTTTGGTCTCCTAACTTGAGGAAGGACATTCTTGCTATTGAGGGAGTGCAGCGAAGATTCACCAGACTGATTCCTGGGATGGTGGGACTGACCTATCAAGAAAGACTGGATCAACTGGGCTTGTATTTACTGGAGTTCAGAAGAGTGAGAGGGGACCTCATAGAAACGTTTAACATTCTGACGGGTTTGGACAGGTTGGATGCAGGAAGAATGTTCCCAATATTGGGGAAGTCCAGAACCAGAGGTCACAGTCTAAGGATAAGGGGTAAGCCATTTAGGACCGAGATGAGGAGAAACTTCTTCACCCAGAGAGTGGTGAACCTGTGGAATTCTCTACCACAGAAAGTAGTTGAGGCCAATTCACTAAATATATTCAAAAGGGAGTGAGATGAAGTCCTTACTACTCGGGGGATCAAGGGGTATGGCGTGAAAGCAGGAAGGGGGTTTTGAAGTTTCATGTTCAGCCATGAACTCATTGAATGGCGGTGCAGGCTAGAAGGGCTGAATGCCCTGCTCGTGCACCTATTTTCTATGTTTCTATGTTTCTAATATCTGATACACAATGGTGGATCAGTATCTTAAACACAATGGTGGATCAATATCTTTTACACAATGGTTGATCAATATCTTATACACAATGGTGGATCAATATCTTATACACAATGGTGTACCAGCGTCTTAAACACAATGGTGGATCAGCATCTTATACATAATGGTGGATCAATATCTGACACACAATGGTGGATCAATATCTTATACACAATGCTGGATCAATATCTGATACACAATAGTGGATCAGTATCTTCGACACAATGATGGATCAGTGTCTTATACACAATGGTGGCTCAATATCTTATATAAAATAGTGGATCAATATCTGATACACAATGGTGGATCAGTATCTTATACACAATGGTGGATCAGTATCTTTTACACAATGGTGGATCAATATCTTATACATAATGATGGATCAGTATCTTATACACAATGGTGGATCAATATCTTATGCACAATGGTGGATCAGTATCTTATACACAATGGTGGATCAGTATCTTTTACACAATGGTGGATCAATATCTTATACATAATGATGGATCAGTATCTTATACACAATGGTGGATCAATATCTTATACACAATGGTGGATCAGTATCTCATACACAATGGTGGACCAGTATCTTAAGCACAATGGTGGATCAATATCTTATACACCATGGTGGATGAATATCTTATACACAATGGTGGATCAGTATCATATGCACAATGGTGGATTAGTATCTTATACACAATGGTGGATCAATATCTTATACACAATGGTGGATCAGCATCTTATCCACAATGGAGGACCAGTATCTATACACAATGATGGATCAATATCTTATACACAATGGTGGATCAGGATCTTATACACAATGCTGGAACAGTATCATATAAATAATGGTGTATCAATATCTTATACACAATGGTGGATCAATATCTTATACATAATGGTGGATAAGTATCTTATACACAACGGTGGATCAGTATCTTATACACAATGCTGGATCAGTATCCTATCAATAATGGTGGATCAATATCTTACAAACAATCGTGGATCAATATCTTATACACAATGGTGGATCAGTATCTTATACACAATTGTGTATCAGTATCATATGCACAATGGTGGATCAGTATCTTATACACAATGGTGGATCAATATCTTATACACAATGGTGGATCAGTATCTTATACATAATGGTGGATAAGTATCTTATACACAATGGTGGATCAGTATATTTTACGCAATGGTGGATCAATATCTTATACACAATGGTGGACCAGTATCTTATACACAATGGTGGATCAATATCCGATACACAATGGTGGATGAATATCTTATACACAATGGTGGATCAATATCCGATACACAATGGTGGATCAGTATCTTATACACAATGGTGTATCAGTATCCTACGGACAATGGTGCATCAGTATCTTCTACACAATGGTGGATCAATATCTTATACACAATGATGTATCAATATCTTATACACAATGGTGGATCAGTATCTTCTCCACAATGATGGATCAGTATCTTATACACAATGGTGGATCAGTATCTTATACACAAGGGTAGATCAGTATCTTAAACACAATGGTGGATTCATATCTTACACACAATGGTGGATCAGTATCTGATGCACAATGGTGGATGAATATCTTATACACAATGGTAGACCAGTATCTTATACACAATGGTGTATCAGTATCCTACGGACAATGGTGCATCAGTATCTTCTACACAATGGTGGATCAATATCTTATACACAATGATGTATCAATATCTTATACACAATGGTGGATCAGTATCTTAAACACAATGATGGATCAGTATCTTATACACAATGGTGGATCAATATCTTATACACAATGGTGGATCAGCATCTTATCCACAATGGAGGACCAGTATCTATACACAATGATGGATCAATATCTTATACACAATGGTGGATCAGGATCTTATACACAATGCTGGAACAGTATCATATAAATAATGGTGTATCAATATCTTATACACAATGGTGGATCAATATCTTATACATAATGGTGGATAAGTATCTTATACACAACGGTGGATCAGTATCTTATACACAATGCTGGATCAGTATCCTATCAATAATGGTGGATCAATATCTTACAAACAATCGTGGATCAATATCTTATACACAATGGTGGATCAGTATCTTATACACAATTGTGTATCAGTATCATATGCACAATGGTGGATCAGTATCTTATACACAATGGTGGATCAATATCTTTTACACAATGGTGGATCAGTATCTTATACATAATGGTGGATAAGTATCTTATACACAACGGTGGATCAGTATCTTATACACAATGCTGGATCAGTATCCTATCAATAATGGTGGATCAATATCTTACAAACAATCATGGATCAATATCTTATACACAATGGTGGATCAATATCTTATCCACAATGGTGGATCGGTATCTTAAACACAATGGTGGAACATTATCTTATACACAACGGTGGACCAATATATTATACACAATGGTGGATCAGTATCTTATACATAATGGTGGATCAATATCTTATACACAATGTTGGATCAGTATCTTATACAGAATGGTGGATCAATATCTTATACACAATAGTGGATCAGTATCTTATACATCATGGTGGACAAGTATCTTATACACAATGGTGGATTAGTAATATTATACACAATGGTGGATTAGTATCTTATACACAATGGTGGATGAATATCTTATACACAATGGTGGATCAGTATCTTATACACAATGATGGATCAATATCATATACACAACGATGGATCAATATCTTATACACAACGGTGGATCAATATCTTATACACAATCGTGGAGCAGTATCTTTGGTACATCAGTATCCTATACACAATGGTGGAGCAGTATCTTATAAACAATGGTGGATCAGTATCTGATGCACAATGATGGCTCAATATCTTATATAAAATAGTGGATCAATATCTTATCCACAATGGTGGATCAGTATCGTAAACACAGTGGTGGATCAATATCTGATACACAATGGTGGATCAGTATCTTATACACAATGATGGATCCGTATCTTATACACAATGGTGGATCAGTATCTTCGACACAATGATGGATCAGTGTCTTATACACAATGGTGGCTCAATATCTTATATAAAATAGTGGATCAATATCTGATACACAATGGTGGATCAGTATCTTATACACAATGGTGGATCAGTATCTTTTACACAATGGTGGATCAATATCTTATACATAATGATGGATCAGTATCATATACACAATGGTGGATCAATATCTTATACACAATGGTGGATCAGTATCTGATACACAATGGTGGACCAGTATCTGAAACACAATGGTGGATCAATATCTTATACACCATGGTGGATGAATATCTTATACACAATGGTGGATCAGTATCTTATACACAATGGTGGATCAGTATCTTTTACACAATGGTGGATCAATATCTTATACATAATGATGGATCAGTATCTTATACACAATGGTGGATCAATATCTTATACACAATGGTGGATCAGTATCTTATACACAATGGTGGACCAGTATCTTAAACACAATGGCGGATCAATATCTTATACACCATGGTGGATGAATATCTTATACACAATGGTGGATCAATATCCTATACACAATGGTGGATCAGTATCTTTTACGCAATGGTGGATCAATATCTTATACACAATGGTGGAGCAATATCTTACACACAATGGTGGATCAATATCTTATACACAATGGTGGATAAATACCTTATACACAATGGTGGATCAGTATCTTTTACGCAATGGTGGATCAATATCTTATACACAATGGTGGATCAGTATCTTATACACAATAGTGGATCAATATCTTATACACAATGGTGGATCAGCATCTTATCCACAATGGTGGACCAGTATCTATACACAATGATGGATCAATATCTTATACACAATGGTGGATCAGGATCTTATACACAATGCTGGAACAGTATCATATAAATAATGGTGTATCAATATCTTATACACAATGGTGGATCAATATCTTATACATAATGGTGGATAAGTATCTTATACACAACGGTGGATCAGTATCTTATACACAATGCTGGATCAGTATCCTATCAATAATGGTGGATCAATATCTTACAAACAATCGTGGATCAATATCTTATACACAATGGTGGATCAGTATCTTATACACAATTGTGTATCAGTATCATATACATAATGATGGATCAGTATCTTATACACAATGGTGGGTCAATATCTTATACACAATGGTGGATCAGTATCTTATACATAATGGTGGATAAGTATCTTATACACAACGGTTGATCAGTATCTTATACACAATGCTGGATCAGTATCCTATCAATAATGGTGGATCAATATCTTACAAACAATCGTGGATCAATATCTTATACACAATGGTGGATCAATATCTTATCCACAATGGTGGATCGGTATCTTAAACACAATGGTGGAACATTATCTTATACACAACGGTGGACCAATATATTATACACAATGGTGGATCAGTATCTTATACATAATGGTGGATCAATATCTTATACACAATGTTGGATCAGTATCTTATACAGAATGGTGGATCAATATCTTATACACAATAGTGGATCAGTATCTTATACATCATGGTGGACAAGTATCTTATACACAATGGTGGATTAGTATATTATACACAATGGTGGATCAGTATCTTATACACAATGATGGATCAATATCATATACACAACGATGGATCAATATCTTATACACAACGGTGGATCAATATCTTATACACAATCGTGGAGCAGTATCTTTGGTACATCAGTATCCTATACACAATGGTGGAGCAGTATCTTATAAACAAGGGTGGATCAGTATCTGATACACAATGGTGGCTCAATATCTTATATAAAATAGTGGATCAATATCTTATCCACAATGGTGGATCAGTATCGTAAACACAGTGGTGGATCAATATCTGATACACAATGGTGGATCAGTATCTTATACACAATGATGGATCCGTATCTTATACACAATGGTGGATCAGTATCTTATACACAATGCTGGATCAGTATCTTATACACAATGGTGGATTAGTATCTTATACACAATGGTGGATCTATATCTTATACACAATGGTGGATAAGTATCTTATACACAATGATGGATCAGTATCTTTTACGCAATGGTGGATCAATATCTTATACACAATGGTGGACCAGTATCTTATACACAATGGTGGATCAATATCCGATACACAATGGTGGATGAATATCTTATACACAATGGTGGATCAATATCCGATACACAATGGTGGATCAGTATCTTATACACAATGGTGTATCAGTATCCTACGGACAATGGTGGATCAGTATCTTCTCCACAATGATGGATCAGTATCTTATACACAATGGTGGATCAGTATCTTATACACAAGGGTAGATCAGTATCTTAAACACAATGGTTGATTCATATCTTACACACAATGGTGGATCAGTATCTGATGCACAATGGTGGATGAATATCTTATACACAATGGTAGACCAGTATCTTATACACAATGGTGTATCAATATCTTATACACAATGGTGGATCAGTATCTTCTCCACAATGATGGATCAGTATCTTATACACAATGGTGGATCAGTATCTTATACACAAGGGTAGATCAGTATCTTAAACACAATGGTGGATTCATATCTTACACACAATGGTGGATCAGTATCTTATACACAAAGGTGGATGAATATCTTATACACAATGGTAGACCAGTATCTTATACACAATGGTGAATCAGTATCTTATACACAATGGTGGATCAATATCTTATACACAATGGTGGATCAGTATCTTTGGTGCATCAGTATCCTACACACAATGGTGGAGCAGTATCTTATACACAATGCTGGATCAATATGGTGTAAAGATGCTGCATTTATAATGGGTGACTTTAATATGCACATAGATTGGGCTAGCCAAACTGGAAGCAATACGGTGGAGGAGGATTTCCTGGAGTGCATAAGGGATGGTTTTCTAGACCAATATGTCGAGGAACCAACTAGCGGGGAGGCCACCTTAGACTGGGCGTTGTGTAATTAGAGAGGATTAATTAGCAATCTCATTGTGCGAGGCCCCTTGGGGAAGAGTGACCATAATATGGTGGAATTCTGCATTAGGATGGAGAAGGAAACAGTTAATTCAGAGACTATGGTCCAGAACTTAAAGAAGGGTAACTTTGAAGGTATGAGACGTGAATTGGCGAAGGTAGATTGGCGAATGATATTTAAGGGGTTGACTGGGATGGGCAATGGCAGACATTTAGAGACCGAATTACAACAATTGTACATTCCTGTCTGGCGTAAAAATTAAAAAGGGAAGGTGGCTCAATCTAGGGAAATCAGGGATAGTATTAAAGCCAAGGAAGTGGCATACAAATTGGCCAGAAATAGCAGCGAACCTGGGGACTGGGAGAAATTTAGAACTCAGCAGAGGAGGACAAAGGGTTTGATTAGGGCAGGGAAAATGGAGTACGAGAAGAAGCTTGCAGGGAACATTAAGGCGGATTGCAAAAGTTTCTATAGGTATATAAAGAGAAAAAGGTTAGTAAAGACAAACGTAGGTCCCCTGCAGTCAGAATCAGGGGAAGTCATAATGGGGAACAAAGAAATGGCAGACCAATTGAACAAGTACTTTGGTTCAGTATTCACTAAGGAGGACACAAACAACCTTCCGGATATAAAAGGGGTCAGAGGGTCTACTAAGGAGGAGGAACTGAGGGAAATCTTTATTAGTCGGGAAATTGTGTTGGGGAAATTGATGGGATTGAAGGCCGATAAATCCCCAGGGCCTGATGGACTGCATCCCAGAGTACTTAAGGAGGTGGCCTTGGAAATAGCGGATGCATTGACAGTCATTTTCCAACATTCCATTGACTCTGGATTAGTTCCTATCGAGTGGAGGGTAGCCAATGTAACCCCACTTTTTAAAAAAGGAGGGAGAGAGAAAGCAGGGAATTATAGACCGGTCAGCCTGACCTCAGTAGTGGGTAAAATGATGGAATCAATTATTAAGGATGTCATAGCAGCGCATTTGGAAAATGGTGACATGATAGGTCCAAGTCAGCATGGATTTGTGAAAGGGAGATCATGCTTGACAAATCTTCTGGAATTTTTTGAGGATGTTTCCAGTAAAGTGGACAAAGGAGAACCAGTTGATGTGGTATATTTGGACTTTCAGAAGGCTTTCGACAAGGTCCCACACAGGAGATTAATGTGCAAAGTTAAAGCACATGGGATTGGGGGTAGTTTGCTGACGTGGATTGAGAACTGGTTGTCAGACAGGAAGCAAAGAGTAGGAGTAAATGGGTACTTTTCAGAATGGCAGGCAGTGACTAGTGGGGTACCGCAAGGTTCTGTGCTGGGGCCCCAGCTGTTTACATTATACATTAATGATTTAGACGAGGGGATTAAATGTAGTATCTCCAAATTTGCGGATAACACTAAGTTGGGTGGCAGTGTGAGCTGCGAGGAGGATGCTATGAGGCTGCAGAGTGACTTGGATAGGTTAGGTGAGTGGGCAAATGCGTGGCAGATGAAGTATAATGTGGATAAATGTGAGGTTATCCACTTTGGTGGTAAAAACAGAGAGACAGACTATTATCGGAATGGTGACAGATTAGGAAAAGGGAAGGTGCATGGTACATCAGTCATTGAAGGTTGGCATGCAGGTACAGCAAGCGGTTAAGAAAGCAAATGGCATGTTGGCATTCATAGCGAGGGGATTTGAGTACAGGGGCAGGGAGGTGTTGCTACTGTTGTACAGGGCATTGGTGAGGCCACATCTGGAGTATTGTGTACAGTTTTGGTCTCCTAACTTGAGGAAGGACATTCTTGCTATTGAGGGAGTGCAGCGAAGATTCACCAGACTGATTCCTGGGATGGTGGGACTGACCTATCAAGAAAGACTGGATCAACTGGGCTTGTATTCACTGGAGTTCAGAAGAGTGAGAGGGGACCTCATAGAAACGTTTAACATTCTGACGGGTTTGGACAGGTTGGATGCAGGAAGAATGTTCCCAATGTTGGGGAAGTCCAGAACCAGAGGTCACAGTCTAAGGATAAGGGGTAAGCCATTTAGGACCGAGATGAGGAGAAACTTCTTCACCCAGAGAGTGGTGAACCTGTGGAATTCTCTACCACAGAAAGTAGTTGAGGCCAATTCACTAAATATATTCAAAAGGGAGTTAGATGAAGTCCTTACTACTCGGGGGATCAAGGGGTATGGCGTGAAAGCAGGAAGGGGGTTTTGAAGTTTCATGTTCAGCCATGAACTCATTGAATGGCGGTGCAGGCTAGAAGGGCTGAATGGCCTGCTCGTGCACCTATTTTCTATGTTTCTATGTTTCTAATATCTGATACACAATGGTGGATCAGTATCTTAAACACAATGGTGGATCAATATCTTTTACACAATGGTTGATCAATATCTTATACACAATGGTGGATCAATATCTTATACACAATGGTGTACCAGCGTCTTAAACACAATGGTGGATCAGCATCTTATACATAATGGTGGATCAATATCTGACACACAATGGTGGATCAATATCTTATACACAACGCTGGATCAATATCTGATACACAATAGTGGATCAGTATCTTCGACACAATGATGGATCAGTGTCTTATACACAATGGTGGCTCAATATCTTATATAAAATAGTGGATCAATATCTTATCCACAATGGTGGATCAGTATCGTAAACACAGTGGTGGATCAATATCTGATACACAATGGTGGATCAGTATCTTATACTCAATGGTGGATCAGTATCTTTTACACAATGGTGGATCAATATATTATACATAATGATGGATCAGTATCTTATACACAATGGTGGATCAGTATCTTTGAAACAATGGTGGATCAGTATCTTTTACACAATGGTGGATCAATATCTTATAAACAATGGTGGATCAGTATCTTATAAGCAACGGTGGATCAGTATCTTTTACACAATGGTGGATCAATATCGTATACACAATGGTGGATCAGTATCTTATACACAATGGTGGATCAGTATCTTATACACGTTGGTGGATCAGTATCTTATAAATAATGGTGGATCAATATCTTATACACAATGGTGGATCAGTATCTTATAAACAATGGTGGATCAGTATCTTTTACACAATGGTGGATCAATATCTTATACACAATGGTGGATCAGTATCTTATACACAATGGTGGATCAGTATCTTTTACACAATGGTGGATTAATATCTTATACACAATGGTGGATCAGTATCTTCGAAACAATGGTGGATCAGTATCTTATACACAATGGTGGATCAGTATCCTATACACAATGGTGGATCAGTATCTTATAAACAATGGTGGATCAATATCTTAAACACAATGGTATATCAGCATCGTACACATAATGGTGGATCAGTATATTTTACACAATGGTGGATCAATATCGTATACACAATGGTGGACCAGTATCTTGAACACAATGGTGGATCAGTATCTTATACACAACGGAGGATCAGCATCTTTTACACAATGGTGGACCAGTATCTTAAACACAATGGTGGATCAATATCTTATACACCATGGTGGATGAATATCTTATACACAATGGTGGATCAGTATCTTATACACAATTGTGTATCAGTATCATATGCACAATGGTGGATCAGTGTCTTATACACAACGGTGGATCAATATCTTATACACAATGGTGGATCAGCATCTTATCCACAATGGTGGACCAGTATCTATACACAATGATGGATCAATATCTTATACACAATGGTGGATCAGGATCTTATACACAATGCTAGAACAGTATCATATAAATAATGGTGTATCAATATCTTATACACAATGGTGGATCAATATCTTATACACAATGGTGGATCAGTATCTTAGACACAATGATGGATCAGTGTCTTATAGACAATGGTGGATCAATATCTGACACACAATGGTGGATCAATATCTTATACACAATGCTGGATCAATATCTGATACACAATAGTGGATCAGTATCTAAGACACAATGATGGATCAGTGTCTTATACGCAATGGTGGATCAGTGTCTTATACACAATGGTGGATCAATATCTTATCCACAATGGTGGATCAGTATCGTAAACACAGTGGTGGATCAATATCTGATACACAATGGTGGATCAGTATCTTATACACAATGGTGGATCAATATCTTATACATAATAATGGATCAGTATCTTATACACAATGGTGGATCAATATCTTATACACAATGTTGGATCAATATCTTATACATAATGATGGATCAGTATCTTATACACAATGGTGGATCAGTATCTTTTACACAATGGTGGATCAATATCTTATACATAATGATGGATCAGTATCTTATACACAATGGTGGATTAATATCTTATACACAATGGTGGATCAGTATCTTAGAAACAATGGTGGACCAGTATCTTATACACAACGGTGGATCAATATCTTATACGCAATCGTTGATCAGTATCTTTGGTACATCAGTATCCTATACACAATGGTGGAGCAGTATCTTATACACAATGGTGGATCAGTATCTGATACACAATGGTGGATCAGTGTCTTATACACAATGGTGGATTAATATCTTATACAAAATGGTGGATCAATATCTTACACAAAATTGTGGACCAGTATCTGATACACAATGGTGGATCAATATCCTATACACAATGGTGGATGAATATCTTATACACAACGGTGGATCAGTATGTTAGACACAAAGGTGTATCAGTATCATACGGACAATGGTGTATCAGTATCTTCTACACAAAGGTGGATCAATATCTTATACACAATGGTGGATCAATATCTTTTCACAATGGTGGATGAATATCTTATACATTATGATGGATCAGTATCTTATTCATAATGGTGGATCAGTATCTTATACACAATGGTGGATCAATACCTCATACATAATGGTGGATAAGTATCTTATACACAATGGTGGTTCAATATCTTTTACGCAATGGTGGATCAATATCGTATACACAATGGTGGATCACTATCTTATATAAAATAGTGGATCAATATCTTATCCACAATGGTGGATCAGTATCTGATACACAATGGTGGATCAGTATCTTATACTCAATGGTGGATCAATATCTTTTACACAATGGTGGATCAATATATTATACATAATGATGGATCAGTATCTTATACACAATGGTGGATCAATATCTTATACACAATGGTGGATCAGTATCTTTGAAACAATGGTGGATCAGTATCTTTTACACAATGGTGGATCAATATCTTATAAACAATGGTGGATCAGTATCTTATAAGCAACGGTGGATCAGTATCTTTTACACAATGGTGGATCAATATCTTATACACAATGGTGGATCAGTATCTTATACACAATGGTGGATCAGTATCTTATACACGATGGTGGATCAGTATCTTATAAATAATGTTGGATCAATAGCTTATACACAATGGTGGATCAGTATCTTATAAACAATGGTGGATCAGTATCTTTTACACAATGGTGGATCAATATCTTATACACAATGGTGGATCAGTATCTTATACACAATGGTGGATCAGTATCTTTTACACAATGGTGGATCAATATCTTATACACAATGGTGGATCAGTATCTTATACACAATGGTGGATCAGTATCTTATACACAATGGTGGATCAGTATCTTATAAACAATGGTGGATCAATATCTTAAACACAATGGTGGATCAGCATCGTACACATAATGGTGGATCAGTATCTTTTACACAATGGTGGCTCAATATCGTATACACAATGGTGGACCAGCATCTTGAACACAATGGTGGATCAGTATCTTATACACGATGGTGGATCAATATTTTATGCACAATGGTGAATCAATATCTTATACAAAATGGTGGATCAATATCTTATACACAATGGTGGATCAGTATCTTCTCCACAATAATGGATCAGTATCTTATACACAATGGTGGATCAGTATCTTATACACAAGGGTAGATCAGTATCTTAAACACAATGGTGGATTCATATCTTACACACAATGGTGGATCAGTATCTGATGCACAATGGTGGATGAATATCTTATACACAATGGTAGACCAGTATCTTATACACAATGGTGTATCAGTATCCTACGGACAATGGTGCATCAGTATCTTCTACACAATGGTGGATCAATATCTTATACACAATGATGTATCAATATCTTATACACAATGGTGGATCAGTATCTTCTCCACAATGATGGATCAGTATCTTATACACAATGGTGGATCAGTATCTTATACACAAGGGTAGATCAGTATCTTAAACACAATGGTGGATTCATATCTTACACACAATGGTGGATCAGTATCTTATACACAAAGGTGGATGAATATCTTATACACAATGGTAGACCAGTATCTTATACACAATGGTGAATCAGTATCTTATACACAATGGTGGATCAATATCTTATACACAATGGTGGATCAGTATCTTTGGTGCATCAGTATCCTACACACAATGGTGGAGCAGTATCTTATACACAATGCTGGATCAATATGGTGTAAAGATGCAGCATTTATAATGGGTGACTTTAATATGCACATGGATTGGGCTAGCCAAACTGGAAGCAATACGGTGGAGGAGGATTTCCTGGAGTGCATAAGGGATGGTTTTCTAGACCAATATGTTGAGGAACCAACTAGCGGGGAGGCGATCTTAGACTGGGCGTTGTGTAATGAGAGAGGATTAATTAGCAATCTCATTGTGCGAGGCCCCTTGGGGAAGAGTGACCATAATATGGTGGAATTCTGCATTAGGATGGAGAAGGAAACAGTTAATTCAGAGACTATGGTCCAGAACTTAAAGAAGGGTAACTTTGAAGGTATGAGGCGTGAATTGGCGAAGGTAGATTGGTGAATGATATTTAAGGGTTTGACTGGGATGGGCAATGGCAGACATTTAGAGACCGAATTACAACAATTGTACATTCCTGTCTGGCGTAAAAATTAAAAAGGGAAGGTGGCTCAATCTAGGGAAATCAGGGATAGTATTAAAGCCAAGGAAGTGGCATACAAATTGGCCAGAAATAGCAGCGAACCTGGGGACTGGGAGAAATTTAGAACTCAGCAGAGGAGGACAAAGGGTTTGATTAGGGCAGGGAAAATGGAGTACGAGAAGAAGCTTGCAGGGAACATTAAGGCGGATTGCAAAAGTTTCTATAGGTATATAAAGAGAAAAAGGCTAGTAAAGACAAACGTAGGTCCCCTGCAGTCAGAATCAGGGGAAGTCATAATGGGGAACAAAGAAATGGCAGACCAATTGAACAAGTACTTTGGTTCAGTATTCACTAAGGAGGACACAAACAACCTTCCGGATATAAAAGGGGTCAGAGGGTTTACTAAGGAGGAGGAACTGAGGGAAATCTTTATTAGTCGGGAAATTGTGTTGGGGAAATTGATGGGATTGAAGGCCGATAAATCCCCAGGGCCGGATGGACTGCATCCCAGAGTACTTAAGGAGGTGGCCTTGGAAATAGCGGATGCATTGACAGTCATTTTCCAACATTCGATTGACTCTGGATTAGTTCCTATCGAGTGGAGGGTAGCCAATGTAACCTCACTTTTTAAAAAAGGAGGGAGAGAGAAAGCAGGGAATTATAGACCGGTCAGCCTGACCTCAGTCGTGGGTAAAATGATGGAATCAATTATTAAGGATGTCATAGCAGCGCATTTGGAAAATGGTGACATGATAGGTCCAAGTCAGCATGGATTTGTGAAAGGGAGATCATGCTTGACAAATCTTCTGGAATTTTTTGAGGATGTTTCCAGTAAAGTGGACAAAGGAGAACCAGTTGATGTGATATATTTGGACTTTCAGAAGGCTTTCGACAAGGTCCCACACAGGAGATTAATGTGCAAAGTTAAAGCACATGGGATTGGGGGTAGTGTGCTGACGTGGATTGAGAACTGGTTGTCAGACAGGAAGCAAAGAGTAGGAGTAAATGGGTACTTTTCAGAATGGCAGGCAGTGACTAGTGGGGTACCGCAAGGTTCTGTGCTGGGGCCCCAGCTGTTTACATTATACATTAATGATTTAGACGAGGGGATTAAATGTAGTATCTCCAAATTTGCGGGTGACACTAAGTTGGGTGGCAGTGTGAGCTGCGAGGAGGATGCTATGAGGCTGCAGAGTGACTTGGATAGGTTAGGTGAGTGGGCAAATGCGTGGCAGATGAAGTATAATGTGGATAAATGTGAGGTTATCCACTTTGGTGGTAAAAACAGAGAGACAGACTATTATCGGAATGGTGACAGATTAGGAAAAGGGAAGGTGCATGGTACATCAGTCATTGAAGGTTGGCATGCAGGTACAGCAAGCGGTTAAGAAAGCAAATGGCATGTTGGCATTCATAGCGAGGGGATTTGAGTACAGGGGCAGGGAGGTGTTGCTACTGTTGTACAGGGCATTGGTGAGGCCACATCTGGAGTATTGTGTACAGTTTTGGTCTCCTAACTTGAGGAAGGACATTCTTGCTATTGAGGGAGTGCAGCGAAGATTCACCAGACTGATTCCTGGGATGGTGGGACTGACCTATCAAGAAAGACTGGATCAACTGGGCTTGTATTCACTGGAGTTCAGAAGAGTGAGAGGGGACCTCATAGAAACGTTTAACATTCTGACGGGTTTGGACAGGTTGGATGCAGGAAGAATGTTCCCAATGTTGGGGAAGTCCAGAACCAGAGGTCACAGTCTAAGGATAAGGGGTAAGCCATTTAGGACCGAGATGAGGAGAAACTTCTTCACCCAGAGAGTGGTGAACCTGTGGAATTCTCTACCACAGAAAGTAGTTGAGGCCAATTCACTAAATATATTCAAAAGGGAGTTAGATGAAGTCCTTACTACTCGGGGGATCAAGGGGTATGGCGTGAAAGCAGGAAGGGGGTTTTGAAGTTTCATGTTCAGCCATGAACTCATTGAATGGCGGTGCAGGCTAGAAGGGCTGAATGGCCTGCTCGTGCACCTATTTTCTATGTTTCTATGTTTCTAATATCTGATACACAATGGTGGATCAGTATCTTAAACACAATGGTGGATCAATATCTTTTACACAATGGTTGATCAATATCATACACAATGGTGGATCAATATCTTATACACAATGGTGTACCAGCGTCTTAAACACAATGGTGGATCAGCATCTTATACATAATGGTGGATCAATATCTGACACACAATGGTGGATCAATATCTTATACACAACGCTGGATCAATATCTGATACACAATAGTGGATCAGTATCTTCGACACAATGATGGATCAGTGTCTTATACACAATGGTGGCTCAATATCTTATATAAAATAGTGGATCAATATCTTATCCACAATGGTGGATCAGTATCGTAAACACAGTGGTGGCTCAATACCTTATATAAAATAGTGGATCAATATCTTATCCACAATGGTGGATCAGTATCGTAAACACAGTGGTGGATCAATATCTGATACACAATGGTGGATCAGTATCTTATACACAATGGTGGATCAATATCTTATACATAATGATGGATCAGTATCTTATACACAATGGTGGATCAATATCTTATACACAATGTTGGATCAATATCTTATACACAATGATGGATCAGTATCTTATACACAATGATGGATCAGTATCTTTTACACAATGGTGGATCAATATCTTATACATAATGATGGATCAGTATCTTATACACAATGGTGGATTAATATCTTATACACAATGGTGGATCAGTATCTTAGAAACAATGGTGGATCAGTATCTTTTACACAATGGTGGATCAGTATCTTATAAACAATGGTGGACCAGTATCTTATACACAACGGTGGATCAATATCTTATACGCAATCGTGGATCAGTATCTTTGGTACATCAGTATCCTATACACAATGGTGGAGCAGTATCTTATACACAATGGTGGTTCAGTATCTGATACACAATGGTGGATCAGTGTCTTATACACAATGGTGGATTAATATCTTATACAAAATGGTGGATCAATATCTTATACAAAATGGTGGACCAGTATCTGATACACAATGGTGGATCAATATTCTATACACAATGGTAGATGAATATCTTATAAACAATGGTGGATCAGTATGTTATACACAAAGGTGTATCAGTATCATACGAACAATGGTGTATCAGTATCTTCTACACAATGGTGGATCAATATCTTATACACAATGGTGGATCAATATCTTTTCACAATGGTGGATGAATATCTTATACATAATGATGGATCAGTATCTTATACATAATGGTGGATCAGTATCTTATACACAATGGTGGATCAATATCTTATACATAATGGTGGATAAGTATCTTATACACAATGGTGGATCAATATCTTTTACGCAATGGTGGATCAATATCGTATACACAATGGTGGATCACTATCTTATATAAAATAGTGGAGCAATATCTTATCCACAATGGTGGATCAGTATCGTCAACACAATGCTGGATCAATATCTGATACACAATGGTGGATCAGTATCTTATACTCAATGGTGGATCAGTATCTTTTACACAATGGTGGATCAATATCTTATACACAATGGTGGATCAGTATCTTTGAAACAATGGTGGATCAGTATCTTTTACACAATGGTGGATCAATATCTTATAAACAATGGTGGATCAGTATCTTATAAGCAACGGTGGATCAGTATCTTTTACACAATGGTGGATCAATATCGTATACACAATGGTGGATCAGTATCTTATACACAATGGTGGATCAGTATCTTATACACGTTGGTGGATCAGTATCTTATAAATAATGGTGGATCAATATCTTATACACAATGGTGGATCAGTATCTTATAAACAATGGTGGATCAGTATCTTTTACACAATGGTGGATCAATATCTTATACACAATGGTGGATCAGTATCTTATACACAATGGTGGATCAGTATCTTTTACACAATGGTGGATCAATATCTTATACACAATGGTGGATCAGTATCTTCGAAACAATGGTGGATCAGTATCTTATACACAATGGTGGATCAGTATCCTATACACAATGGTGGATCAGTATCTTATAAACAATGGTGGATCAATATCTTAAACACAATGGTGGATCAGCATCGTACACATAATGGTGGATCAGTATCTTTTACACAATGGTGGATCAATATCGTATATACAATGGTGGACCAGTATCTTGAACACAATGGTGGATCAGTATCTTATACACAACGGAGGATCAGCATCTTTTACACAATGGTGGACCAGTATCTTAAACACAATGGTGGATCAATATCTTATACACCATGGTGGATGAATATCTTATACACAATGGTGGATCAGTATCTTATACACAATTGTGTATCAGTATCATATGCACAATGGTGGATCAGTGTCTTATACACAACGGTGGATCAATATCTTATACACAATGGTGGATCAGCACCTTATCCACAATGGTGGACCAGTATCTATACACAATGATGGATCAATATCTTATACACAATGGTGGATCAGGATCTTATACACAATGCTAGAACAGTATCATATAAATAATGGTTTATCAATATCTTATACACAATGGTGGATCAATATCTTATACACAATGGTGGATCAGTATCTTAGACACAATGATGGATCAGTGTCTTATAGACAATGGTGGATCAATATCTGACACACAATGGTGGATCAATATCTTATACACAATGCTGGATCAATATCTGATACACAATAGTGGATCAGTATCTAAGACACAATGATGGATCAGTGTCTTATACGCAATGGTGGCGCAATATCTTATATAAAATAGTGGATCAATATCTTATCCACAATAGTGGATCAGTATCGTAAACACAGTGGTGGATCAATATCTGATACACAATGGTGGATCAGTATCTTATACACAATGGTGGATCAATATCTTATACATAATGATGGATCAGTATCTTATACACAATGGTGGATCAATATCTTATACACAATGTTGGATCAATATCTTATACATAATGATGGATCAGTATCTTATACACAATGGTGGATCAGTATCTTTTACACAATGGTGGATCAATATCTTATACATAATGATGGATCAGTATCTTATAACAATGGTGGATTAATATCTTATACACAATGGTGGATCAGTATCTTAGAAACAATGGTGGACCAGTATCTTATACACAACGGTGGATCAATATCTTATACGCAATCGTGGATCAGTATCTTTGGTACATCAGTATCCTATACACAATGGTGGAGCAGTATCTTATACACAATGGTGGATCAGTATCTGATACACAATGGTGGATCAGTGTCTTATACACAATGGTGGATTAATATCTTATACAAAAGGGTGGATAAATATCTTATACAAAATTGTGGACCAGTATCTGATACACAATGGTGGATCAATATCCTATACACAATGGTGGATGAATATCTTATACACAACGGTGGATCAGTATGTTATACACAAAGGTGTATCAGTATCATACGGACAATGGTGTATCAGTATCTTCTACACAATGGTGGATCAATATCTTATACACAATGGTGGATCAATATCCTATACACAATGGTGGATCAGTATCTTATAAACAATGGTGGATCAATATCTTAAACACAATGGTGGATCAGCATCGTACACATAATGGTGGATCAGTGTCTTTTACACAATGGTGGATCAATATCGTATACACAATGGTGGACCAGTATCTTGAACACAATGGTGGATCAGTATCTTATACACAATGGAGGATCAGCATCTTTTACACAATGGTGGACCAGTATCTTAAACACAATGGTGGATCAATATCTTATACACCATGGTGGATGAATATCTTATACACAATGGTGGATCAGTATCTTATACACAATTGTGTATCAGTATCATATGCACAATGGTGGATCAGTGTCTTATACACAACGGTGGATCAATATCTTATACACAATGGTGGATCAGCATCTTATCCACAATGGTGGACCAGTATCTATACACAATGATGGATCAATATCTTATACACAATGGTGGATCAGGATCTTATACACAATGCTGGAACAGTATCATATAAATAATGGTGTATCAATATCTTATCCACAATGGTGGATCAGTATCTTAGACACAATGATGGATCAGTGTCTTATAGACAATGGTGGATCAATATCTGATACACAATAGTGGATCAGTATCTAAGACACAATGATGGATCAGTGTCTTATACGCAATGGTGGCTCAATATCTTATATACAATAGTGGATCAATATCTTATACATAATGGTGGATCAGTATCTTATACACAATGGTGGATCAATACCTCATACATAATGGTGGATAAGTATCTTATACACAATGGTGGATCAATATCTTTTATGCAATGGTGGATCAATATCGTATACACAATGGTGGATCACTATCTTATATAAAATAGTGGATCAATATCTTATCCACAATGGTGGATCAGTATCTGATACACAATGGTGGATCAGTATCTTATACTAAATGGTGGATCAATTTTTTTTTCACAATGGTGGATCAATATATTATACATAATGATGGATCAATATCTTATACACAATGATGGACCAGTATCTGATACACAATGGTGGATCAATATCCTATACACAATGGTGGATGAATATCTTATACACAACGGTGGATCAGTATGTTATACACAAAGGTGTATCAGTATCATACGGACAATGGTGTATCAGTATCTTCTACACAATGGTGGATCAATATCTTATACACAATGGTGGATCAATATCCTATACACAATGATGGATCAGTATCTTATAAACAATGGTGGATCAATATCTTATACACAATGGTGGATCAATATCTTATACACAATGGTGGATCAGTATCTTAGACACAATGATGGATCAGTGTCTTATAGACAATGGTGGATCAGTGTCTTATACGCAATGGTGGCTCAATATCTTATATAAAATAGTGGATCAATATCTTATCCACAATGGTGGATCAGTATCGTAAACACAGTGGTGGATCAATATCTGATACACAATGGTGGATCAGTATCTTATACACAATGGTGGATCAATATCTTATACATAATGATGGATCAGTATCTTATACACAATGGTGGATCAATATCTTATACACAATGTTGGATCAATATCTTATACATAATGATGGATCAGTATCTTATACACAATGGTGGATCAGTATCTTTTACACAATGGTGGATCAATATCTTATACATAATGATGGATCAGTATCTTATACACAATGGTGGATTAATATCTTATACACAATGGTGGATCAGTATCTTAGAAACAATGGTGGACCAGTATCTTATACACAACGGTGGATCAATATCTTATACGCAATCGTGGATCAGTATCTTTGGTACATCAGTATCCTATACACAATGGTGGAGCAGTATCTTATACACAATGGTGGATCAGTATCTTATACGCAATCGTGGATCAGTATCTTTGGTACATCAGTATCCTATACACAATGGTGGAGCAGTATCTTATACACAATGGTGGATCAGTATCTGATACACAATGGTGGATCAGTGTCTTATACACAATGGTGGATTAATTTCTTATACAAAATGGTGGATCAATATCTTATACAAAATTGTGGACCAGTATCTGATACACAATGGTGGATCAATATCCTATACACAATGGTGGATGAATATCTTATACACAACGGTGGATCAGTATGTTATACACAAAGGTGTATCAGTATCATACGGACAATGGTGTATCAGTATCTTCTACACAATGGTGGATCAATATCTTATACACAATGGTGGATCAATATCTTTTCACAACGGTGGATGAATATCTCATACATAATGATGGATCAGTATCTTATACATAATGGTGGATCAGTATCTTATACACAATGGTGGATCAATACCTCATACATAATGGTGGATAAGTATCTTATACACAATGGTGGATCAATATCTTTTACGCAATGGTGGATCAATATCGTATACACAATGGTGGATCACTATCTTATATAAAATAGTGGATCAATATCTTATCCACAATGGTGGATCAGTATCTGATACACAATGGTGGATCAGTATCTTATACTCAATGGTGGATCAATATATTTTACACAATGGTGGATCAATATATTATACATAATGATGGATCAGTATCTTATACACAATGGTGGATCAATATCTTATACACAATGGTGGATCAGTATCTTTGAAACAATGGTGGATCAGTATCTTTTACACAATGGTGGATCAATATCTTATAAACAATGGTGGATCAGTATCTTATAAGCAACGGTGGATCAGTATCTTTTACACAATGGTGGATCAATATCTTATACACGATGGTGGATCAGTATCTTATACACAATGGTGGATCAATATCTTATACACAATGGTGGAGCAGTATCTTCGAAACAATGGTGGATCAGTATCTTATACACAATGGTGGATCAGTATCCTATACACAATGGTGGATCAGTATCTTATAAACAATGGTGGATCAATATTTTAAACACAATGGTGGATCAGCATCGTACACATAATGGTGGATCAGTATCTTTTACACAATGGTGGATCAATATCGTATACACAATGGTGGACCAGCATCTGGAACACAATGGTGGATCAGTATCTTATACACAACGGTGGATCAGCATCTTTTACACAATGTTGGATCAGTATCTTATACACGATGGTGGATCAATATTTTATGCACAATGGTGGATCAATATCTTATACAAAATGGTGGATCATTATCGTATACACAATGGTGGACCAGTATCTTAAACACAATGGTGGATCAATATCTTATACACCATGGTGGATGAATATCTTATACACAATGGTGGATCAGTATCTTATACACAAATGTGTATCAGTGTCATATGCACAATGATGGATCAGTATCTTATACACAACGGTGGATCAATATCTTATACACAATGGTGGATCAGCATCTTATCCACAATGGTGGACCAGTATCTATACACAATGATGGATCAATATCTTAAAAACAATGGTGGATCAGGATCTTATACACAATGCTGGAACAGTATCATATGGTGGATCAGTATCTTATACACAACGGTGGATCAGTATCTTATACACAATGCTGGATCAGTATCCTATATATAATGGTGGATCAATATCTTACAAACAATCGTGGATCAATATCTTATACATAATGGTGGATCAATATCTTTTACACAATAGTGGATCAGTATCTTATACATCATGGTGGACAAGTATCTTATACACAATGGTGGATTAGTATATTATACAAAATGGTGGATTAGTATCTTATACACAATGGTGGATGAATATCTTATACACAATGGTGGATCAGTATGTTATACACAATGGTGGATCAATATCTTATACACAATGGTGGATCAATATCATATACACAACGATGGATCAATATCTTATACACAACGGTGGATCAATATCTTATACACAATGGTTGATCAGTATCTTTGGTGCATCAGTATCCTATACACAATGGTGGAGCAGTATCTTATACACAATGGTGGATCAATATCTATTACGAAATGGTGGATCAATATCGTATACACAATGGTGGATCAGTATCTTATACACAATGGTGGATCAGTATCTTATACACAATGGTGGATCAGTATCTTATACACAATGGTGGATCAGTATTTTCTCCACAATGGTGGATCAATATCTTATACACAATGGTGGAACAATATCTTATACATAATGATGGATCAGTATCTTATACACAATGGTGGATCAGTATCTTATACACAATGGTGGATCAGTATCTTATACACAATGGTGGATCAGTATCTTATACACAATGGTGGATCAGTATTTTCTCCACAATGGTGGATCAATATCTTTTACACAATGGTGGAACAATATCTTATACATAATGATGGATCAGTATCTTATACACAATGGTGGATCAGTATCTTATACACAATGGTGGATGAATATCTTATACACAATGGTAGACCAGTATCTTATACAAAATGGTTAATCTGCATCTTATACACAATGGTGGATCAATATCTTATACATAATGGTGGATCAGTATCTTTGGTGCATCAGTATCCTATACACAATGGTGGAGCAGTATCTTATGCACAATGCTGGATCAATATCTGATACACAAAGGGGGATCAGTATCTTGAACACAATAGTGGATCAATATGTTTTACACAATGGTTGATCAATATCTTATACATAATGGTGGATCAGAATCTTATACACAATAGTGGACCAATATCTGATACACAATGGTGGATCAATATCTGATACCCAGTAGTTGATCAGTATCTTAGACAGAATGGTGGATTAGTGTCTTATACACAATGCTGGCTTAATATCTTATACACAATGGTGGATCAGTATCTTATACACAATGGTGCACCAGTATCTATACACAATGATGGATCAATATTTTATACACAATGGTGGATCAGGATCTTATACACAATGCTGGAACAGTGTCATATAAATAATGGTGGATCAATATCTTATACACAATGGTGGATCAGTATCTTATACACAAAGGTGGATCAATATCATACACAACGGTATTTCAGTATCTTATACACAATGCTGGATCAGTATCATATCAATAATGGTGGATCAATATCTTACAAACAATCGCGGATCAATATCTTATACACAATGGTGGATCAGTATCTTAAACACAATGGTGGAACATTATCTTTTACACAATGGTGGATCAGTATCTTATATACAATGTTGGATCAGTATCTTAAACACAATGGTGGAACATTATCTTATACACAATGGTGGATCAGTATCTTATATACAATGTTGGATCAGTATCTTATACAGAATGGTGGATCAATATCTTATACACAATGGTGGATCAGTATCTTATACATAATGGTGGACAAGTATCTTATACAAAATGGTGGATTAGTATCTTATACACAATGGTGGATGAATGTCTTATACACAATGGTGGATCAGTATCTTATACACAATGGTGGATCAATATCATATACACAACGATGGATCAATATCATATATACACAACGGTGGATCAATATCCTATACGCAATGGTGGACCAGTATCTTATACACAATGGTGGATAAACATGTTATACATAATGGTGGACCAGTATCTTATACACAGAGGTGGATCAATATCTTATACACAATGATGGATCAGTATCTTATACACAATGGTGGATCAACATGTTATACATAATGGTGGACCAGTATCTTATACACAATGATGGATCAATATCCTATACACAATGGTGGATCAGTATCTTATACACAATGGTGGATCAATATGTTATACATAATGGTGGACCAGTATCTTATAAACAATGGTGGATCAGTATCTTTTACGCAATGGTGGATCAATATCTTATACACAATGGTGGAGCAATATCTTATACACAATGGTGGATCAATATCTTATACACAATGGTGGATAAGTATCTTATACACAATGGTGGATCAGTATCTTTTACGCAATGGTGGATCAATATCTTATGCACAATGGTGGATCAGTATCTTATACACAATAGTGGATCAATATCATACACAACGGTGGATCAGTATCTTATACACAATGCTGGATCAGTATCAGATCAAAAATGGTGGATCAATATCTTACAAACAATCGTGGATCAATATCTTATACACAATGGTGGATCAGTATCTTAAACACAATGGTGGAACATTATCTCATACACAATGGTGGATCAGTATCTTATATACAATGTTGGATCAGTATCTTATACACAATGGTGGATCAATATCTTATACACAATGGTGGATCAGTATCTTATACATAATGGTGGATCAGTATCTTATACAAAATAGTGGATTAGTATCTTATACACAATGGTGGATGAATATCTTATACACAATGGTGGACCAGTATCTTATACACAATGGTGGATGAATATCTTATACACAATGGTGGATCAGTATCTTATTCACAATGGTGGATCAATATCATATACACAACGATGGATCAATATCTTATACACAACGATGGATCAATATCCTATACACAATGGTGGACCAGTATCTTATACACAATGGTGGATCAATATCTTATACACAATGGTGGATCAATATCTTATAAACAACGGTGGATCAGTATCTTATAAGCAACGGTGGATCAGTATCTTTTACACAATGGTGGATCAATATCTTATACACAATGGTGGATCAGTATCTTATACACAATGGTGGATCAGTATCTTATACACAATGGTGGATCAATATCTTATACACAATGGTGGATCAGTATCTTTTACGCAATGGTGGATCAATATCTTATACACAATGGTGGAGCAATATCTTATACACAATGGTGGATCAATATCTTATACACAATGGTGGATAAGTATCTTATACACAATGGTGGATCAGTATCTTTTACGCAATGGTGGATCAATATCTTATGCACAATGGTGGATCAGTATCTTATACACAATAGTGGATCAATACCATACACAACGGTGGATCAGTATCTTATACACAATGCTGGATCAGTATCAGATCAAAAATGGTGGATCAATATCTTACAAACAATCGTGGATCAATATCTTATACACAATGGTGGATCAGTATCTTAAACACAATGGTGGAACATTATCTTATACACAATGGTGGATCAGTATCTTATATACAATGTTGGATCAGTATCTTATGCAGAATGGTGGATCAATATCTTATCCACAATGGTGGATCAGTATCTTAAACACAATGGTGGAACATTATCTTATACACAATGGTGGATCAGTATCTTATATACAATGTTGGATCAGTATCTTATACACAATGGTGGATCAATATCTTATACACAATGGTGGATCAGTATCTTATACATAATGGTGGACAAGTATCTTATACAAAATGGTGGATTAGTATCTTATACACAATGGTGGATGAATATCTTATACACAATGGTGGATCAGTATCTTATTCACAATGGTGGATCAATATCATATACACAACGATGGATCAATATCTTATACACAACGGTGGATCAATATCCTATACGCAATGGTGGACCAGTATCTTATACACAATGGTGGATCAATATCTTATACACAATGGTGGATCAATATCTTATAAACAATGGTGGATCAGTATCTTATAAGCAACGGTGGATCAGTATCTTTTACACAATGGTGGATCAATATCTTATACACAATGGTGGATCAGTATCTTATACACAATGGTGGATCAGTATCTTATACACAATGGTGGATCAATATCTTATACACAATGGTGGATCCGTCTCTTATGCACAATGGTGGATCAGTATCTTTTACACAATGGTGGATCAGTATCTTCGAAACAATGGTGGATCAGTATCTTATACATAATGGTGGATCAGTATCCTATACACAATGGTGGATCAGTATCTTATAAACAATGGTGGATCAATATGTTAAACACAATGGTGGATCAGCATCTTACACATAATGGTGGATCAGTATCTTTTACACAATGGTGGATCAATATCGTATACACAATGGTGGACCAGTATCTTGAACACAATGGTGGATCAGTAGCTTATACACAACGGTGGATCAGCATCTTTTACACAATGTTGGATCAGTATCTTATACACGATGGTGGATCAATATCTTATACACAATGGTGGATCAATATCTTATACACAATGGTGGATCAGTATCTTATACACAATGGTGGACCAGTATCTTAAACACAATGGTGGATCAATATCTGAAACACCATGGTGGATGAATATCTTATACACAATGGTGGATCAGTATCTTATACACAATTGTGTATCAGTATCATATGCACAATGGTGGATCAGGATCGTATACACAATGCTGGAACAGTATCATATAAATAATGGTGTATCAATATCTTATACACAATGGTGGATCAATATCTTATACATAATGGTGGATAAGTATCTTATACACAACGGTGGATCAGTATGTTATACACAACGGTGGATCAATATCCTATACGCAATGGTGGACCAGTATCTTATACAAAATGGTGGATCAATATCTGATCCACAATGGTGGATCGGTATCTTAAACACAATGGTGGAACATTATCTTATACACAACGGTGGACCAATATATTATACACAATGGTGGATCAGTATCTTATACATAATGGTCGACCAATGTCTTATACACAATGTTGGATCAGTATCTTATACAGAATGGTGGATCAATATCTTATACACAATAGTGGATCAGTATCTTATACATCATGGTGGACAAGTATGTTATACACAATGGTGGATTAGTATATTATACACAATGGTGGATTAGTATCTTATACACAATGGTGGATGAATATCTTATACACAATGGTGGATCAGTATGTTATAGACAATGGTGGATCAATA
Organism: Pristiophorus japonicus; assembly: GCF_044704955.1. Taxonomy (NCBI): domain Eukaryota; kingdom Metazoa; phylum Chordata; class Chondrichthyes; family Pristiophoridae; genus Pristiophorus; species Pristiophorus japonicus. The sequence goes on along the minus strand of NC_091983.1, from coordinate 3,842,043 downwards.
TCTTATACACAATGGTGGATCAATATCATATACACAACGATGGATCAATATCTTATACACAACGGTGGATCAGTATCTTATACACAATGGCGGATCAGTATCTTATACACAATGGTGGATCAGTATTTTCTCCACAATGGTGGATCAATATCTTATACACAATGGTGGAACAATATCTTATGCACAATGGTGGAACAATATCTTATACATAATGATGGATCAGTATCTTATACACAATGGTGGATCAGTATCTTATACACAATGGTGGATGAATATCTTATACACAATGGTAGACCAGTATCTTATACACAATGCTGGATCAATATCTGATACACAAAGGTGGATCAGTATCTTAAACACAATGGTGGATCAATATCTTTTACACAATGGTTGATCAATATCTTATACACAATGGTGGATCAATATCTTTTACACAATGGTTGATCAATATCTTATACATAATGATGGATCAGAATCTTATACACAATAGTGGATCAATATCTGATACACAATGGTGGATCAATATCTGATACCCAGTAGTTGATCAGTATCTTAGACAGAATGGTGGATTAGTGTCTTATACACAATGGTGGCTTAATATCTTATACAAAATAGTGGATCAATATCTTATCCACAATGGTGGATCAGTATCTTAAACACAATGGTGGAGCAGTATCTTATACAAAATGGTGGATCAGTATCTGATACACAATGGTGGATCAGTATCTTATACACAATGGTGGATTAATATCTGATACAAAATGGTGGATCAATATCTTATACACAATGGTGGATCAGTATCTTATACACAATAGTGGAACAATATCTTATGCACAATGGTGGACCAGTACCTGAAACACAATGGTGGGTCAATATCGTATACACAATGGTGTATCTGTATCATATGCACAATGGTGGATCAGCATCTTATTCACAATGGTGGACCAGTATCTATACACAATGATGGATCAATATTTTATACACAATGGTGGATCAGGATCTTATACACAATGCTGGAACAGTATCACATAAATAATGGTGGATTAGTATCTTATATACAATGGTGGATGAATATCTTATACACAATGGTGGATCAGTATGTTATACACAATGGTGAATCAATATCTTATACACAAAGGTGGATCAATATCATACACAATGGTGGAACAGTATCTTAAACACAATGGTGGAACATTATCTTATACACAATGGTGGATCAGTATCTTAAACACAATGGTGGAACATTATCTTATACACAATGGTGGATCAGTATCTTATATACAATGTTGGATCAGTATCTTATACACAATGGTGGATGAATATCTTATACACAATGGTGGATCAGTATCTTATACACAATGGTGGATCAATATCATATACACAACGATGGATCAATATCATATATACACAATGGTGGATCAATATCCTATAGGCAATGGTGGACCAGTATCTTATACACAATGGTGGATCAATATCTTATACACAATGGTGGATCAGTATCTTATACACAATGGTGGATCAATATGATATACATAATGATGGATCAGTATCTTATACACAATGGTGGATCAATATGTTATACATAATGGTGGACCAGTATCTTATACACAGAGGTGGATCAATATCTTATACACAATGATGGATCAGTATCTTATACACAATGGTGGATCAATATGTTATACATAATGGTGGACCAGTATCTTATACACAATGGTGGATCAATATCCTATACACAATAGTGGATCAGTATCTTATACACAATGGTGGATCAATATCCTATACACAATGGTGGATCAATATCATATACACAACGATGGATCAATATCTTATACACAACGGTGGATCAATATCTTATACACAATGGTTGATCAGTATCTTTGGTGCATCAGTATCCTATACACAATGGTGGAGCAGTATCTTATACACAATGGTGGATCAATATCTATTACGAAATGGTGGATCAATATCGTATACACAATGGTGGATCAGTATCTTATACACAATGGTGGATCAGTATCTTATACACAATGGTGGATCAGTATCTTATACACAATGGTGGATCAGTATTTTCTCCACAATGGTGGATCAATATCTTATACACAATGGTGGAACAATATCTTATACATAATGATGGATCAGTATCTTATACACAATGGTGGATCAGTATCTTATACACAATGGTGGATCAGTATCTTATACACAATGGTGGATCAGTATCTTATACACAATGGTGGATCAGTATTTTCTCCACAATGGTGGATCAATATCTTTTACACAATGGTGGAACAATATCTTATACATAATGATGGATCAGTATCTTATACACAATGGTGGATCAGTATCTTATACACAATGGTGGATGAATATCTTATACACAATGGTAGACCAGTATCTTATACAAAATGGTTAATCTGCATCTTATACACAATGGTGGATCAATATCTTATACATAATGGTGGATCAGTATCTTTGGTGCATCAGTATCCTATACACAATGGTGGAGCAGTATCTTATGCACAATGCTGGATCAATATCTGATACACAAAGGGGGATCAGTATCTTGAACACAATAGTGGATCAATATGTTTTACACAATGGTTGATCAATATCTTATACATAATGGTGGATCAGAATCTTATACACAATAGTGGACCAATATCTGATACACAATGGTGGATCAATATCTGATACCCAGTAGTTGATCAGTATCTTAGACAGAATGGTGGATTAGTGTCTTATACACAATGCTGGCTTAATATCTTATACACAATGGTGGATCAGTATCTTATACACAATGGTGCACCAGTATCTATACACAATGATGGATCAATATTTTATACACAATGGTGGATCAGGATCTTATACACAATGCTGGAACAGTGTCATATAAATAATGGTGGATCAATATCTTATACACAATGGTGGATCAGTATCTTATACACAAAGGTGGATCAATATCATACACAACGGTATTTCAGTATCTTATACACAATGCTGGATCAGTATCATATCAATAATGGTGGATCAATATCTTACAAACAATCGCGGATCAATATCTTATACACAATGGTGGATCAGTATCTTAAACACAATGGTGGAACATTATCTTTTACACAATGGTGGATCAGTATCTTATATACAATGTTGGATCAGTATCTTAAACACAATGGTGGAACATTATCTTATACACAATGGTGGATCAGTATCTTATATACAATGTTGGATCAGTATCTTATACAGAATGGTGGATCAATATCTTATACACAATGGTGGATCAGTATCTTATACATAATGGTGGACAAGTATCTTATACAAAATGGTGGATTAGTATCTTATACACAATGGTGGATGAATGTCTTATACACAATGGTGGATCAGTATCTTATACACAATGGTGGATCAATATCATATACACAACGATGGATCAATATCATATATACACAACGGTGGATCAATATCCTATACGCAATGGTGGACCAGTATCTTATACACAATGGTGGATAAACATGTTATACATAATGGTGGACCAGTATCTTATACACAGAGGTGGATCAATATCTTATACACAATGATGGATCAGTATCTTATACACAATGGTGGATCAACATGTTATACATAATGGTGGACCAGTATCTTATACACAATGATGGATCAATATCCTATACACAATGGTGGATCAGTATCTTATACACAATGGTGGATCAATATGTTATACATAATGGTGGACCAGTATCTTATAAACAATGGTGGATCAGTATCTTTTACGCAATGGTGGATCAATATCTTATACACAATGGTGGAGCAATATCTTATACACAATGGTGGATCAATATCTTATACACAATGGTGGATAAGTATCTTATACACAATGGTGGATCAGTATCTTTTACGCAATGGTGGATCAATATCTTATGCACAATGGTGGATCAGTATCTTATACACAATAGTGGATCAATATCATACACAACGGTGGATCAGTATCTTATACACAATGCTGGATCAGTATCAGATCAAAAATGGTGGATCAATATCTTACAAACAATCGTGGATCAATATCTTATACACAATGGTGGATCAGTATCTTAAACACAATGGTGGAACATTATCTCATACACAATGGTGGATCAGTATCTTATATACAATGTTGGATCAGTATCTTATACACAATGGTGGATCAATATCTTATACACAATGGTGGATCAGTATCTTATACATAATGGTGGATCAGTATCTTATACAAAATAGTGGATTAGTATCTTATACACAATGGTGGATGAATATCTTATACACAATGGTGGACCAGTATCTTATACACAATGGTGGATGAATATCTTATACACAATGGTGGATCAGTATCTTATTCACAATGGTGGATCAATATCATATACACAACGATGGATCAATATCTTATACACAACGATGGATCAATATCCTATACACAATGGTGGACCAGTATCTTATACACAATGGTGGATCAATATCTTATACACAATGGTGGATCAATATCTTATAAACAACGGTGGATCAGTATCTTATAAGCAACGGTGGATCAGTATCTTTTACACAATGGTGGATCAATATCTTATACACAATGGTGGATCAGTATCTTATACACAATGGTGGATCAGTATCTTATACACAATGGTGGATCAATATCTTATACACAATGGTGGATCAGTATCTTTTACGCAATGGTGGATCAATATCTTATACACAATGGTGGAGCAATATCTTATACACAATGGTGGATCAATATCTTATACACAATGGTGGATAAGTATCTTATACACAATGGTGGATCAGTATCTTTTACGCAGTGGTGGATCAATATCTTATGCACAATGGTGGATCAGTATCTTATACACAATAGTGGATCAATACCATACACAACGGTGGATCAGTATCTTATACACAATGCTGGATCAGTATCAGATCAAAAATGGTGGATCAATATCTTACAAACAATCGTGGATCAATATCTTATACACAATGGTGGATCAGTATCTTAAACACAATGGTGGAACATTATCTTATACACAATGGTGGATCAGTATCTTATATACAATGTTGGATCAGTATCTTATGCAGAATGGTGGATCAATATCTTATCCACAATGGTGGATCAGTATCTTAAACACAATGGTGGAACATTATCTTATACACAATGGTGGATCAGTATCTTATATACAATGTTGGATCAGTATCTTATACACAATGGTGGATCAATATCTTATACACAATGGTGGATCAGTATCTTATACATAATGGTGGACAAGTATCTTATACAAAATGGTGGATTAGTATCTTATACACAATGGTGGATGAATATCTTATACACAATGGTGGATCAGTATCTTATTCACAATGGTGGATCAATATCATATACACAACGATGGATCAATATCTTATACACAACGGTGGATCAATATCCTATACGCAATGGTGGACCAGTATCTTATACACAATGGTGGATCAATATCTTATACACAATGGTGGATCAATATCTTATAAACAATGGTGGATCAGTATCTTATAAGCAACGGTGGATCAGTATCTTTTACACAATGGTGGATCAATATCTTATACACAATGGTGGATCAGTATCTTATACACAATGGTGGATCAGTATCTTATACACAATGGTGGATCAATATCTTATACACAATGGTGGATCCGTCTCTTATGCACAATGGTGGATCAGTATCTTTTACACAATGGTGGATCAGTATCTTCGAAACAATGGTGGATCAGTATCTTATACATAATGGTGGATCAGTATCCTATACACAATGGTGGATCAGTATCTTATAAACAATGGTGGATCAATATGTTAAACACAATGGTGGATCAGCATCTTACACATAATGGTGGATCAGTATCTTTTACACAATGGTGGATCAATATCGTATACACAATGGTGGACCAGTATCTTGAACACAATGGTGGATCAGTAGCTTATACACAACGGTGGATCAGCATCTTTTACACAATGTTGGATCAGTATCTTATACACGATGGTGGATCAATATCTTATACACAATGGTGGATCAATATCTTATACACAATGGTGGATCAGTATCTTATACACAATGGTGGACCAGTATCTTAAACACAATGGTGGATCAATATCTGAAACACCATGGTGGATGAATATCTTATACACAATGGTGGATCAGTATCTTATACACAATTGTGTATCAGTATCATATGCACAATGGTGGATCAGGATCGTATACACAATGCTGGAACAGTATCATATAAATAATGGTGTATCAATATCTTATACACAATGGTGGATCAATATCTTATACATAATGGTGGATAAGTATCTTATACACAACGGTGGATCAGTATGTTATACACAACGGTGGATCAATATCCTATACGCAATGGTGGACCAGTATCTTATACAAAATGGTGGATCAATATCTGATCCACAATGGTGGATCGGTATCTTAAACACAATGGTGGAACATTATCTTATACACAACGGTGGACCAATATATTATACACAATGGTGGATCAGTATCTTATACATAATGGTCGACCAATGTCTTATACACAATGTTGGATCAGTATCTTATACAGAATGGTGGATCAATATCTTATACACAATAGTGGATCAGTATCTTATACATCATGGTGGACAAGTATGTTATACACAATGGTGGATTAGTATATTATACACAATGGTGGATTAGTATCTTATACACAATGGTGGATGAATATCTTATACACAATGGTGGATCAGTATGTTATAGACAATGGTGGATCAATATCTTATACACAATGGTGGATCAATATCATATACACAACGATGGATCAATATCTTATACACAACGGTGGATCAGTATCTTATACACAATGGCGGATCAGTATCTTATACACAATGGTGGATCAGTATTTTCTCCACAATGGTGGATCAATATCTTATACACAATGGTGGAACAATATCTTATGCACAATGGTGGAACAATATCTTATACATAATGATGGATCAGTATCTTATACACAATGGTGGATCAGTATCTTATACACAATGGTGGATGAATATCTTATACACAATGGTAGACCAGTATCTTATACACAATGCTGGATCAATATCTGATACACAAAGGTGGATCAGTATCTTAAACACAATGGTGGATCAATATCTTTTACACAATGGTTGATCAATATCTTATACACAATGGTGGATCAATATCTTTTACACAATGGTTGATCAATATCTTATACATAATGATGGATCAGAATCTTATACACAATAGTGGATCAATATCTGATACACAATGGTGGATCAATATCTGATACCCAGTAGTTGATCAGTATCTTAGACAGAATGGTGGATTAGTGTCTTATACACAATGGTGGCTTAATATCTTATACAAAATAGTGGATCAATATCTTATCCACAATGGTGGATCAGTATCTTAAACACAATGGTGGAGCAGTATCTTATACAAAATGGTGGATCAGTATCTGATACACAATGGTGGATCAGTATCTTATACACAATGGTGGATTAATATCTGATACAAAATGGTGGATCAATATCTTATACACAATGGTGGATCAGTATCTTATACACAATAGTGGAACAATATCTTATGCACAATGGTGGACCAGTACCTGAAACACAATGGTGGGTCAATATCGTATACACAATGGTGTATCTGTATCATATGCACAATGGTGGATCAGCATCTTATTCACAATGGTGGACCAGTATCTATACACAATGATGGATCAATATTTTATACACAATGGTGGATCAGGATCTTATACACAATGCTGGAACAGTATCACATAAATAATGGTGGATTAGTATCTTATATACAATGGTGGATGAATATCTTATACACAATGGTGGATCAGTATGTTATACACAATGGTGAATCAATATCTTATACACAAAGGTGGATCAATATCATACACAATGGTGGAACAGTATCTTAAACACAATGGTGGAACATTATCTTATACACAATGGTGGATCAGTATCTTAAACACAATGGTGGAACATTATCTTATACACAATGGTGGATCAGTATCTTATATACAATGTTGGATCAGTATCTTATACACAATGGTGGATGAATATCTTATACACAATGGTGGATCAGTATCTTATACACAATGGTGGATCAATATCATATACACAACGATGGATCAATATCATATATACACAATGGTGGATCAATATCCTATAGGCAATGGTGGACCAGTATCTTATACACAATGGTGGATCAATATCTTATACACAATGGTGGATCAGTATCTTATACACAATGGTGGATCAATATGATATACATAATGATGGATCAGTATCTTATACACAATGGTGGATCAATATGTTATACATAATGGTGGACCAGTATCTTATACACAGAGGTGGATCAATATCTTATACACAATGATGGATCAGTATCTTATACACAATGGTGGATCAATATGTTATACATAATGGTGGACCAGTATCTTATACACAATGGTGGATCAATATCCTATACACAATAGTGGATCAGTATCTTATACACAATGGTGGATCAATATCCTATACACAATGGTGGATCAGTATCTTTTACACAATGGTGGATCAATATCTTATACACAATGGTGGAGCAATATCTTACACACAATGGTGGATCAATATCTTATACACAATGGTGGATAAATACCTTATACACAATGGTGGATCAGTATCTTTTACGCAATGGTGGATCAATATCTTATACACAATGGTGGATCAGTATCTTATACATAATGGTGGACAAGTATCTTATACAAAATGGTGGATTAGTATCTTATACACAATGGTGGATGAATATCTTATACACAATGGTGGATCACTATCTTATTCACAATGGTGGATCAGTATGTTATACACAATGGTGAATCAATATCTTATACACAAAGGTGGATCAATATCATACACAATGGTGGAACAGTATCTTAAACACAATGGTGGAACATTATCTTATACACAATGGTGGATCAGTATCTTAAACACAATGGTGGAGCATTATCTTATACACAATGGTGGATCAGTATCTTATATACAATGTTGGATCAGTATCTTATACACAATGGTGGATGAATATCTTATACACAATGGTGGATCAGTATCTTATACACAATGGTGGATCAATATCATATACACAACGATGGATCAATATCATATATACACAATGGTGGATCAATATCCTATAGGCAATGACGGACCAGTATCTTATACACAATGGTGGATCAATATCTTATACACAATGGTGGATCAGTATCTTATACACAATGGTGGATCAATATGATATACATAATGATGGATCAGTATCTTATACACAATGGTGGATCAATATGTTATACATAATGGTGGACCAGTATCTTATACACAGAGGTGGATCAATATCTTATACACAATGATGGATCAGTATCTTATACACAATGGTGGATCAATATGTTATACATAATGGTGGACCAGTATCTTATACACAATGGTGGATCAATATCCTATACACAATAGTGGATCAGTATCTTATACACAATGGTGGATCAATATCCTATACACAATGGTGGATCAGTATCTTTTACGCAATGGTGGATCAATATCTTATACACAATGGTGGAGCAATATCTTACACACAATGGTGGATCAATATCTTATACACAATGGTGGATAAATACCTTATACACAATGGTGGATCAGTATCTTTTACGCAATGGTGGATCAATATCTTATACACAATGGTGGATCAGTATCTTATACATAATGGTGGACAAGTATCTTATACAAAATGGTGGATTAGTATCTTATACACAATGGTGGATGAATATCTTATACACAATGGTGGATCAGTATCTTATTCTCAATGGTGGATCAATATCATATACACAACGATGGTTCAATATCTTTTACACAACGGTGGATCAATATCCTATACGCAATGGTGGACCAGTATCTTATACACAATGGTGGATCAATATCTTATACACAATGGTGGATCAATATCTTATAAACAATGGTGGATCAGTATCTTATAAGCAACGGTGGATCAGTATCTTTTACACAATGGTGGATCAATATCTTATACACAATGGTGGATCAGTATCTTATACACAATGGTGGATCAATATCTTATACACAATGGTGGATCAGTATCTTATGCACAATGGTGGATCAGTATCTTTTACACAATGGTGGATCAGTATCTTCGAAACAATGGTGGATCAGTATCTTATACACAATGGTGGATCAGTATCCTATGCACAATGGTGGATCAGTATCTTTTACGCAATGGTGGATCAATATGTTATACACAATGGTGGAGCAATATCTTACACACAATGGTGGATCAATATCTTATACACAATGGTGGATAAGTATCTTCTACACAATGGTGGATCAGTATCTTTTACGCAATGGTGGATCAATATCTTATACACAATGGTGGATCAGTATCTTATACACAATAGTAGATCAATATCTTATGCACAATGGTGGACCAGTATCTTAAACACAATGGTGGATCAATATCTCATACACAATGGTGTATCAGTATCATATGCACAATGGTGGATCAGCATCTTATCCACAATGGTGGATCAGTATCTATACACAATGATGGATCAATATTTTATAAACAATGGTGGATCAGGATCTTATACACAATGCTGGAACAGTATCATATAAATAATGGTGGATCAATGTCTTATACACAATAATGGATCAATATCTTATACACAAAGGTGGATCAATATCATACACAACGGTGGATCAGTATCTTATACACAATGCTGGATCAGTATCATATCAATAATGGTGGATCAATATCTTACAAACAATCGTGGATCAATATCTTACCCACAATGGTGGATCAGTATCTTAAACACAATGGCGGAACATTATCTTATACACAATGGTGGATCAGTATCTTATACACAATGGTGGATCAATATCTTATACACAACGGTGGATCAGTATCTTATACACAATGGTGGATCAATATCATATAAACAATGATGGATCAGTATCTTATACACAATGGTGGATCAATATGTTATTCATAATGGTGGACCAGTATCTTATACACAAAGGTGGATCAATATCTTATACACAATGATGGATCAGTATCTTATACACAATGGTGGATCAATATGTTATACATAATGGTGAACCAGTATCTTATACACAATGGTGGATCAATATCCTATACACAATGGTGGATCAGTATCTTATACACAATGGTGGATCAATATGTTATACATAATGGTGGACCAGTATCTTATAAATAATGGTGGATCAGTATCTTTTACGTAATGGTGGATCAATATCTTATACACAATGGTGGAGCAATATCTTATACACAATGGTGGATCAATATCTTATACACAATGGTGGATAAGTATCTTATACACAATGGTGGATCAATATCTTAGACACAATGGTCGATAAGTATCTTATACACAATGGTGGATAAGTATCTTATACACAATGGTGGATCAATATCTTATGCACAATGGTGGATAAGTATCTTATACACAATGGTGGATCAGTATCTTTTACGCAATGGTGGATCAATATCTTATACATAATGGTGGATAAGTATCTTATACACAATGGTGGATCAGTATCTTTTCGGCAATGGTGGATCAATATCTTATACACAATGGTGGATCACTATCTTATAGACAATGGTGGATCAGTATCTTATCGACAATGGTGGACCAGTATCAATACACAATGATGTATCAATATCTTATACACAATGGTGGATCAATATCTTATTCATAATGGTGGATAAGTATCTTATACACAATGGTGGATCAGTATCTTATACACAATGGTGGATCACTATCTTAAACACAATGGTGGATCAATATCTTATACACAATGGTGGACCAGTATCTTATAAACAATGGTGGATCAATATCCTATACACAATGGTGGATGAATATCTTATACACAATGGTGGATCAGTATCTTATACACAAAGGCTTATCAGTATCATACGGACAATGGTGTATCAGTATCTTCTACACAATGGTGGATCAATATCTTGTGCACAATGGTGGATCAATATCCTATACACAATGGTGGATGAATATCTTATACATAATGATGGATCAGTATCTGATGTATAATGGTGGATCAGTATCTTATACACAATGGTGGATCAATATCTTATACATAATGGTGGATAAGTATCTTCAACACAATGGTGGATCAATATCTTATACACAATGGTGGATCAATATCCTATGCACAATGGTGGATGAATATCTTATACACAATGGTGGATCAGTATGTTATACAAAATGGTGGATCAGTATATTATACACAATGGTGGATCAATATCTTATACATAATGGTGGATAAGTATCTTATACACAATGGTGGATCACTCTGTTCAACACAATGGTGGATCAATATCTTATACACAATGGTGGACCAGTATCTTATACACAATGGTGGATCAATATCTTATACATAAGGGTGGCTAAGTATCTTATACACAATGGTGGATCAGTAAGTTACACACAATGGTGGATCACTATCTTAAACACAATGGTGGATCAATATCTTATACACATTGGTGGACCAGTATCTTATAGACAATGGAGGATCAATATCCTATACACAATGGTGGATCAGTATCTTATACACAATGGTGGATCAGTATCTTATACACAATGGTGGATCACTATCTTAAACACAATGGTGGATCAATATCTTACACACAATGGTGGATCAGTATCTTATAGACAATGGTGGATCACTATCTTAAACACAATGGTGGATCAATATCTTAGACACAATGGTGGATCAGTATCTTATACACAATGGTGTATCAGTATCATACTGACAATGGTGCATAAGTATCTTCTACACAATGCTGGATCAATAGCTTATACACAATGGGGGATCAATATCCTATACACAATGGTGAATTCATATCTTACACACAATGGTGGATCAGTATCTTATACACAATGGTGGATGAATATCTTATACACAATGGTAGACCAGTATCTTATACACAATGGTGGATCAATATCTTATACGCAATGGTGGATCAATATCTTATACACAATGGTGGATCAGTATCTTTGGTGCATCAGTATCCTATACACAATGGTGGAGCAGTATCTTACACATAATGCTGGATCAATATCTGATACACAGTGATGGATCAGTATCTTATACACAATGGCGGAGCAGTATCTTATACACAATGATGTATCAATATCTTATACACAATGGTGGATCAATATCATACATAATGGTGGATAAGTATCTTATACACAATGGTGGATCGGTATCTTTTACGCAATGGTGGAGCAATATCTTATACACAATGGTGGATCAATATCTTATACACAATGGTGGATCAATATCTTATACACAATGGTGGATCAATATATTATACACAATGGTGCACCAGTATCATATACACAATGGTGGATCAATGTCCTATACACAATGGTGGATGAATATCTTATACACAATGGTGGATCAGTATCTTATACACAATGGTGGATGAATATTTATACACAATGGTAGACTAGTATCTTATACACAATGGTGGATCAATATCTTATACACAATGGTGGATCAATATCTTATACACAGTGGTGGATCAGTATCTTAAACACAATGGTGGATCAATATCTTTTACACAATGTTTGATAAATATCTTATACACAATGGTTGATCAATATATTATACACAATGGTGTACCAACGTCTTAAACACAATGGTGGATCAGCATCTTATACATAATGGTGGATCAGTATCTTATATATAATGGTGGATCAATATCTGATACACAATGGTGGATCAATATCTTATACACAATGGTGGATCAGTATCTTAAACACAATGGTGGAACATTATCGTATAAACAATGGTGGATCAGTATCTTATATACAATGTTGGATCAGTATCTCATACAGAATGGTGAATCAATATCTTATACACAATGGTGGATCAGTATCTTATCCATAATGGTGGACAAGTATCTTATACACAAATGTGGATCAATATCTTATACACAATGATGGATCAGTATCTTATACGCAATGGTGGATCAATATGTTATACATAATGGTGGACCAGTATCTTATACACAATGGTGGATCAATATCCTATACACAATGGTGGATCAGTATCTGAAACACAATGGTGGATCAATATGTTATACATAATGGTGGACCAGTATCTTATAAATAATGGTGGATCAGTATCTTTTACGCAATGGTGGATCAATATCTTATACACAATGGTGGAGCAATATCTTATACACAATGGTGGATAAATATCTTATACACAATGGTGGATCAATATCTTATGCACAATGGTGGATAAGTATCTTATACACAATGGTGGATCAGTATCTTTTACGCAATGGTGGATCAATATCTTATACATAATGGTGGATAAGTATCTTATACACAATGGTGGATCAGTATCTTTTACGCAATGGTGGATCAATATCTTATACACAATGGTGGATCACTATCTTATAGACAATGGTGGATCAGTATCTTATCGACAATGGTGGACCAGTATCAATACACAATGATGTATCAATATCTTATACACAATGGTGGATCAATATCTTATTCATAATGGTGGATAAGTATCTTATACACAATGGTGGATCAGTATCTTATACACAATGGTGGATCACTATCTTAAACACAATGGTGGATCAATATCTTATACACAATGGTGGACCAGTATCTTATAAACAATGGTGGATCAATATCTTATTCATAATGGTGGATAAGTATCTTATACACAATGGTGGATCAGTATCTTTTACGCAATTGTGGATCAATATCTTATACACAATGGTGGATCAGTATCTTATACACAATGGTGGATCAATATCCTATACACAATGGTGGATGAATATCTTATACACAATGGTGGATCAGTATGTTATACACAATGGTGGACCAGTATCTTATACACAATGGTGGATCAATATCTTATACATAAGGGTGGCTAAGTATCTTATACACATTGGTGGATCAGTATCTTACACACAATGGTGGATCACTATCTTAAACACAATGGTGGATCAATATCTTATACACAATGGTGGACCAGTATCTTATAGACAATGGAGGATCAATATCCTATACACAATGGTGGATCAGTATCTTATACACAATGGTGGATCAGTATCTTATACACAATGGTGGATCAGTATCTTATACACAAAGGTGGATCAATATCATACACAACGGTGGATCAGTATCTTATGCACAATGCTGGATCAGTATCATATCAATAATGGTGGATCAATATCTTACAAACAATCGTGGATCAATATCTTATACACAATGGTGGATCAGTATCTTAACCACAATGGTGGAACATTATCTTATACACAATGGTGGATCAGTATCTTAAATACAATGTTGGATCAGTATCTTAAACAAAATGGTGGAACATTATCTTATACACAATGGTGGATCAGTATCTTATATACAATGTTGGATCAGTATCTTATACAGAATGGTGGATCAATATCTTATACACAATGGTGGATCAGTATCTTATACATAATGGTGGACAAGTATCTTATACAAAATGGTGGATTAGTATCTTATACACAATGGTGGATGAATATCTTATACACAATGGTGCATCAGTATCTTATACACAATGGTGGATCAATATCATATACACAACGATGGATCAATATCATATATACACAACGGTGGATCAATATCCTATACGCAATGGTGGACCAGTATCTTATACACAATGGTGGATCAACATGTTATACATAATGGTGGACCAGTATCTTATACACAGAGGTGGATCAATATCTTATACACAATGATGGATCAGTATCTTATACACAATGGTGGATCAACATGTTATACATAATGGTGGACCAGTATCTTATACACAATGGTGGATCAATATCCTATACACAATGGTGGATTAGTATCTTATACACAATGGTGGATCAATATGTTATACATAATGGTGGACCAGCATCTTATAAACAATGGTGGATCAGTATCTTTTACGCAATGGTGGATCAATATCTTATACACAATGGTGGCGCAATCAATATCTTATACACAATGGTGGATCAATATCTTATACACAATGGTGGATAAGTATCTTATACACAATGGTGGATCAGTATCTTTTACGCAATGGTGGATCAATATCTTATGCACAATGGTGGATCAGTATCTTATACACAATAGTGGATCAAAATCTTATGCACAATGGTGGACCAGTATCTTAAACACAATGGTGGATCAATATCTTAAACACAATGGTGTATCAGTATCATATGCACAATGGTGGATCAGCATCTTATCCACAATGGTGGACCAGTATCTATACACAATGATGGATCAATATTTTATACACAATGGTGGATCAGGATCTTATACACAATGCTGGAACAGTATCATATAAATAATGGTGGATCAATATCTTATACACAATGGTGGATCAATATCTTATACACAAAGGTGGATCAATATCATACACAACGGTGGATCAGTATCTTACACACAATGCTGGATCAGTATCATATCAAAAATGGTGGATCAATATCTTACAAACAATCGTGGATCAATATCTTATACACAATGGTGGATCAGTATCTTAAACACAATGGTGGAACATTATCTTATACACAATGGTGGATCAGTATCTTATATACAATGTTGGATCAGTATCTTATGCAGAATGGTGGATCAATATCTTATCCACAATGGTGGATCAGTATCTTAAACACAATGGTGGAACATTATCTTATACACAATGGTGGATCAGTATCTTATATACAATGGTGGATCAGTATCTTATACACAATGGTGGACCAGTATCTATACACAATGATGGATCAATATTTTATACACAATGGTGGATCAGGATCTTATACACAATGCTGGAACAGTATCATATAAATAATGGTGGATCAATATCTTACAAACAATCGTGGATCAATATCTTATACACAATGATGGAACAGTATCTTAAACACAATGGTGGAACATTATCTTATACACAATGGTGGATCAGTATCTTATATACAATGTTGGATCAGTATCTTATGCAGAATGGTGGATCAATATCTTATCCACAATGGTGGATCAGTATCTTAAACACAATGGTGGAACATTATCTTATACACAATGGTGGATCAGTATCTTATATACAATGTTGGATCAGTATCTTATACACAATGGTGGATCAATATCTTATACACAATGGTGGATCAGTATCTTATACATAATGATGGACAAGTATCTTATACAAAATGGTGGATTAGTATCTTATACACAATGGTGGATGAATATCTTATACACAATGGTGGATCAGTATCTTATTCACAATGGTGGATCAATATCATATACACAACGATGGATCAATATCTTATACACAACGGTGGATCAACATCCTATACGCAATGGTGGACCAGTATCTTATACACAATGGTGGATCAATATCTTATACACAATGGTGGATCAGTATCTTTGAAACAATGGTGGATCAGTATCTTTTACACAATGGTGGATCAATATCTTATAAACAATGGTGGATCAGTATCTTATAAGCAACGGTGGATCAGTATCTTTTACACAATGGTGGATCAGTATCCTATGCACAATGGTGGATCAGTATCTTTTACGCAATGGTGGATCAATATGTTATACACAATGGTGGAGCAATATCTTACACACAATGGTGGATCAATATCTTATACACAATGGTGGATAAGTATCTTATACACAATGGTGGATCAGTATCTTTTACGCAATGGTGGATCAATATCTTATGCGCAATGGTGGATCAGTATCTTATACACAATAGTGGATCAATATCTTATGCACAATGGTGGACCAGTATCTTAAACACAATGGTGGATCAATATCTTAAACAAAATGGTTTATCAGTATCATATGCACAATGGTGGATCAGCATCTTATCCACAATGGTGGACCAGTATCTATACACAATGATGGATCAATATTTTATACACAATGGTGGATCAGGATCTTATACACAATGCTGGAACAGTATCATATAAATAATGGTGGATCAATATCTTATACACAATGGTGGATCAATATCTTATACACAAAGGTGGATCAATATCATACACAACGGTGGATCAGTATCTTATACACAATGCTGGAACAGTATCATATCAAAAATGGTGGATCAATATCTTACAAACAATCGTGGATCAATATCTTATACACAATGATGGAACAGTATCTTAAACACAATGGTGGAACATTATCTTATACACAATGGTGGATCAGTATCTTATATACAATGTTGGATCAGTATCTTATGCAGAATGGTGGATCAATATCTTATCCACAATGGTGGATCAGTATCTTATACACAATGCTGGATCAGTATCATATCAAAAATGGTGGATCAATATCTTACAAACAATCGTGGATCAATATCTTATACACAATGATGGAACAGTATCTTAAGCACAATGGTGGAACATTAACTTATACACAATGGTGGATCAGTATCTTATATACAATGTTGGATCAGTATCTTATGCAGAATGGTGGATCAATATCTTATCCACAATGGTGGATCAGTATCTTAAACACAATGGTGGAACATTATCTTATACACAATGGTGGATCAGTATCTTATATACAATGTTGGATCAGTATCTTATACACAATGGTGGATCAATATCTTATACACAATGGTGGATCAGTATCTTATACATAATGGTGGACAAGTATCTTATACAAAATGGTGGATTAGTATCTTATACACAATGGTGGATGAATATCTTATACACAATGGTGGATCAGTATCTTATTCACAATGGTGGATCAATATCATATACACAACGATGGATCAATATCTTTTACACAACGGTGGATCAATATCCTATACGCAATGGTGGACCAGTATCTTATACACAATGGTGGATCAATATCTTATACACAATGGTGGATCAATATCTTATAAACAATGGTGGATCAGTATCTTATAAGCAACGGTGGATCAGTATCTTTTACACAATGGTGGATCAATATCTTATACACAATGGTGGATCAGTATCTTATACACAATGGTGGATCAATATCTTATACACAATGGTGGATCAGTATCTTATGCACAATGGTGGATCAGTATCTTTTACACAATGGTGGATCAGTATCTTCGAAACAATGGTGGATCAGTATCTTATACACAATGGTGGATCAGTATCCTATGCACAATGGTGGATCAGTATCTTTTACGCAATGGTGGATCAATATGTTATACACAATGGTGGAGCAATATCTTACACACAATGGTGGATCAATATCTTATACACAATGGTGGATAAGTATCTTCTACACAATGGTGGATCAGTATCTTTTACGCAATGGTGGATCAATATCTTATACACAATGGTGGATCAGTATCTTATACACAATAGTAGATCAATATCTTATGCACAATGGTGGACCAGTATCTTAAACACAATGGTGGATCAATATCTTATACACAATGGTGTATCAGTATCATATGCACAATGGTGGATCAGCATCTTATCCACAATGGTGGATCAGTATCTTTGGTGCATCAGTATCCTATACACAATGGTGGAGCAGTATCCTACACACAATGCTGGATCAATATCTGATACACAGTGATGGATCAGTATCTTATACACAATGGCGGAGCAGTATCTTATACACAATGATGTATCAATATCGTATACACAATGGTGGATCAATATCTTATACACAATGGTGGATCAATATCTTATACACAATGGTGGATCAATATCTTATTCATAATGGTGGATAAGTATCTTATACACAATAGTGGATCAGTATCTTATACACAATGGTGGCTCAATAACTTATACAAAATAGTGGATCAATGTCTAATCCGCAATGGTGAATCAGTATCTTAAACACAATGGTGGATCAATATCTGATACACAATGGTGGATCAATATCTGATACACAATGGTGGATCAGTATCTTATACACAATGGTGGATCAATATCTTATACATAATGATGGATCAGCATCTTATACACAATGGTAGACCTGTATCTTATATACAATGGTGGATCAATATCTTATACACAATGGTGGATCAGTATCTTTGGTACATCAGCATCCTATACACAATGGTGGAGCAGTATCTTATACACAATGATGGATCAGTATCTTAAACACAATGGTGGATCAATATCTTTTACACAATGTTTGATAAATATCTTATACACAATGGTTGATCAATATATTATACACAATGGTGTACCAACGTCTTAAACACAATGGTGGATCAGCATCTTATACATAATGGTGGATCAGTATCTTATATATAATGGTGGATCAATATCTGATACACAATGGTGGATCAATATCTTATACACAATGGTGGATCAGTATCTTAAACACAATGGTGGAACATTATCGTATAAACAATGGTGGATCAGTATCTTATATACAATGTTGGATCAGTATCTCATACAGAATGGTGAATCAATATCTTATACACAATGGTGGATCAGTATCTTATCCATAATGGTGGACAAGTATCTTATACACAAATGTGGATCAATATCTTATACACAATGATGGATCAGTATCTTATACGCAATGGTGGATCAATATGTTATACATAATGGTGGACCAGTATCTTATACACAATGGTGGATCAATATCCTATACACAATGGTGGATCAGTATCTGAAACACAATGGTGGATCAATATGTTATACATAATGGTGGACCAGTATCTTATAAATAATGGTGGATCAGTATCTTTTACGCAATGGTGGATCAATATCTTATACACAATGGTGGAGCAATATCTTATACACAATGGTGGATAAATATCTTATACACAATGGTGGATCAATATCTTATGCACAATGGTGGATAAGTATCTTATACACAATGGTGGATCAGTATCTTTTACGCAATGGTGGATCAATATCTTATACATAATGGTGGATAAGTATCTTATACACAATGGTGGATCAGTATCTTTTACGCAATGGTGGATCAATATCTTATACACAATGGTGGATCACTATCTTATAGACAATGGTGGATCAGTATCTTATCGACAATGGTGGACCAGTATCAATACACAATGATGTATCAATATCTTATACACAATGGTGGATCAATATCTTATTCATAATGGTGGATAAGTATCTTATACACAATGGTGGATCAGTATCTTATACACAATGGTGGATCACTATCTTAAACACAATGGTGGATCAATATCTTATACACAATGGTGGACCAGTATCTTATAAACAATGGTGGATCAATATCTTATTCATAATGGTGGATAAGTATCTTATACACAATGGTGGATCAGTATCTTTTACGCAATTGTGGATCAATATCTTATACACAATGGTGGATCAGTATCTTATACACAATGGTGGATCAATATCCTATACACAATGGTGGATGAATATCTTATACACAATGGTGGATCAGTATGTTATACACAATGGTGGACCAGTATCTTATACACAATGGTGGATCAATATCTTATACATAAGGGTGGCTAAGTATCTTATACACATTGGTGGATCAGTATCTTACACACAATGGTGGATCACTATCTTAAACACAATGGTGGATCAATATCTTATACACAATGGTGGACCAGTATCTTATAGACAATGGAGGATCAATATCCTATACACAATGGTGGATCAGTATCTTATACACAATGGTGGATCAGTATCTTATACACAATGGTGGATCAGTATCTTATACACAAAGGTGGATCAATATCATACACAACGGTGGATCAGTATCTTATGCACAATGCTGGATCAGTATCATATCAATAATGGTGGATCAATATCTTACAAACAATCGTGGATCAATATCTTATACACAATGGTGGATCAGTATCTTAACCACAATGGTGGAACATTATCTTATACACAATGGTGGATCAGTATCTTAAATACAATGTTGGATCAGTATCTTAAACAAAATGGTGGAACATTATCTTATACACAATGGTGGATCAGTATCTTATATACAATGTTGGATCAGTATCTTATACAGAATGGTGGATCAATATCTTATACACAATGGTGGATCAGTATCTTATACATAATGGTGGACAAGTATCTTATACAAAATGGTGGATTAGTATCTTATACACAATGGTGGATGAATATCTTATACACAATGGTGCATCAGTATCTTATACACAATGGTGGATCAATATCATATACACAACGATGGATCAATATCATATATACACAACGGTGGATCAATATCCTATACGCAATGGTGGACCAGTATCTTATACACAATGGTGGATCAACATGTTATACATAATGGTGGACCAGTATCTTATACACAGAGGTGGATCAATATCTTATACACAATGATGGATCAGTATCTTATACACAATGGTGGATCAACATGTTATACATAATGGTGGACCAGTATCTTATACACAATGGTGGATCAATATCCTATACACAATGGTGGATTAGTATCTTATACACAATGGTGGATCAATATGTTATACATAATGGTGGACCAGCATCTTATAAACAATGGTGGATCAGTATCTTTTACGCAATGGTGGATCAATATCTTATACACAATGGTGGCGCAATCAATATCTTATACACAATGGTGGATCAATATCTTATACACAATGGTGGATAAGTATCTTATACACAATGGTGGATCAGTATCTTTTACGCAATGGTGGATCAATATCTTATGCACAATGGTGGATCAGTATCTTATACACAATAGTGGATCAGTATCTTATACACAATAGTGGATCAATATCTTATGCACAATGGTGGACCAGTATCTTAAACACAATGGTGGATCAATATCTTAAACACAATGGTGTATCAGTATCATATGCACAATGGTGGATCAGCATCTTATCCACAATGGTGGACCAGTATCTATACACAATGATGGATCAATATTTTATACACAATGGTGGATCAGGATCTTATACACAATGCTGGAACAGTATCATATAAATAATGGTGGATCAATATCTTATACACAATGGTGGATCAATATCTTATACACAAAGGTGGATCAATATCATACACAACGGTGGATCAGTATCTTACACACAATGCTGGATCAGTATCATATCAAAAATGGTGGATCAATATCTTACAAACAATCGTGGATCAATATCTTATACACAATGGTGGATCAGTATCTTAAACACAATGGTGGAACATTATCTTATACACAATGGTGGATCAGTATCTTATATACAATGTTGGATCAGTATCTTATGCAGAATGGTGGATCAATATCTTATCCACAATGGTGGATCAGTATCTTAAACACAATGGTGGAACATTATCTTATACACAATGGTGGATCAGTATCTTATATACAATGGTGGATCAGTATCTTATACACAATGGTGGATCAATATCTTATACACAATGGTGGATCAGTATCTTATACATAATGATGGACAAGTATCTTATACAAAATGGTGGATTAGTATCTTATACACAATGGTGGATGAATATCTTATACACAATGGTGGATCAGTATCTTATTCACAATGGTGGATCAATATCATATACACAACGATGGATCAATATCTTATACACAACGGTGGATCAATATCCTATACGCAATGGTGGACCAGTATCTTATACACAATGGTGGATCAATATCTTATACACAATGGTGGATCAGTATCTTTGAAACAATGGTGGATCAGTATCTTTTACACAATGGTGGATCAATATCTTATAAACAATGGTGGATCAGTATCTTATAAGCAACGGTGGATCAGTATCTTTTACACAATGGTGGATCAGTATCCTATGCACAATGGTGGATCAGTATCTTTTACGCAATGGTGGATCAATATGTTATACACAATGGTGGAGCAATATCTTACACACAATGGTGGATCAATATCTTATACACAATGGTGGATAAGTATCTTGTACACAATGGTGGATCAGTATCTTTTACGCAATGGTGGATCAATATCTTATCCACAATGGTGGATCAGTATCTTATACACAATAGTGGATCAATATCTTATGCACAATGGTGGACCAGTATCTTAAACACAATGGTGGATCAATATCTTAAACAAAATGGTTTATCAGTATCATATGCACAATGGTGGATCAGCATCTTATCCACAATGGTGGACCAGTATCTATACACAATGATGGATCAATATTTTATACACAATGGTGGATCAGGATCTTATACACAATGCTGGAACAGTATCATATAAATAATGGTGGATCAATATCTTATACACAATGGTGGATCAATATCTTATACACAAAGGTGGATCAATATCATACACAACGGTGGATCAGTATCTTATACACAATGCTGGATCGGTATCATATCAAAAATGGTGGATCAATATCTTACAAACAATCGTGGATCAATATCTTATACACAATGATGGAACATTATCTTAAACACAATGGTGGAACATTATCTTATACACAATGGTGGATCAGTATCTTATATACAATGTTGGATCAGTATCTTATGCAGAATGGTGGATCAATATCTTATCCACAATGGTGGATCAGTATCTTATACACAATGCTGGATCAGTATCATATCAAAAATGGTGCATCAATATCTTACAAACAATCGTGGATCAATATCTTATACACAATGATGGAACAGTATCTTAAACACAATGGTGGAACATTATCTTATACACAATGGTGGATCAGTATCTTATATACAATGTTGGATCAGTATCTTATGCAGAATGGTGGATCAATATCTTATCCACAATGGTGGATCAGTATCTTAAACACAATGGTGGAACATTATCTTATACACAATGGTGGATCAGTATCTTATATACAATGTTGGATCAGTATCTTATACACAATGGTGGATCAATATCTTATACACAATGGTGGATCAGTATCTTATACATAATGGTGGACAAGTATCTTATACAAAATGGTGGATTAGTATCTTATACACAATGGTGGATGAATATCTTATACACAATGGTGGATCAGTATCTTATTCACAATGGTGGATCAATATCATATACACAACGATGGATCAATATCTTTTACACAACGGTGGATCAATATCCTATACGCAATGGTGGACCAGTATCTTATACACAATGGTGGATCAATATCTTATACACAATGGTGGATCAATATCTTATAAACAATGGTGGATCAGTATCTTATAAGCAACGGTGGATCAGTATCTTTTACACAATGGTGGATCAATATCTTATACACAATGGTGGATCAGTATCTTATACACAATGGTGGATCAATATCTTATACACAATGGTGGATCAGTATCTTATGCACAATGGTGGATCAGTATCTTTTACACAATGGTGGATCAGTATCTTCGAAACAATGGTGGATCAGTATCTTATACACAATGGTGGATCAGTATCCTATGCACAATGGTGGATCAGTATCTTTTACGCAATGGTGGATCAATATGTTATACACAATGGTGGAGCAATATCTTACACACAATGGTGGATCAATATCTTATACACAATGGTGGATAAGTATCTTCTACACAATGGTGGATCAGTATCTTTTACGCAATGGTGGATCAATATCTTATACACAATGGTGGATCAGTATCTTATACACAATAGTAGATCAATATCTTATGCACAATGGTGGACCAGTATCTTAAACACAATGGTGGATCAATATCTTATACACAATGGTGTATCAGTATCATATGCACAATGGTGGATCAGCATCTTATCCACAATGGTGGATCAGTATCTTTGGTGCATCAGTATCCTATACACAATGGTGGAGCAGTATCCTACACACAATGCTGGATCAATATCTGATACACAGTGATGGATCAGTATCTTATACACAATGGCGGAGCAGTATCTTATACACAATGATGTATCAATATCGTATACACAATGGTGGATCAATATCTTATACACAATGGTGGATCAATATCTTATACACAATGGTGGATCAATATCTTATTCATAATGGTGGATAAGTATCTTATACACAATAGTGGATCAGTATCTTATACACAATGGTGGCTCAATAACTTATACAAAATAGTGGATCAATGTCTAATCCGCAATGGTGAATCAGTATCTTAAACACAATGGTGGATCAATATCTGATACACAATGGTGGATCAATATCTGATACACAATGGTGGATCAGTATCTTATACACAATGGTGGATCAATATCTTATACATAATGATGGATCAGCATCTTATACACAATGGTAGACCTGTATCTTATATACAATGGTGGATCAATATCTTATACACAATGGTGGATCAGTATCTTTGGTACATCAGCATCCTATACACAATGGTGGAGCAGTATCTTATACACAATGATGGATCAGTATCTTAAACACAATGGTGGATCAATATCTTACACACAATGGTGGATCAGTATCTTTGGTGCATCAGTATCCTATACACAATGGTGGAGCAGTATCTTATACACAATGCTGGATCAATATCTTATACACAATGGTGGATCACTATCTTATACACAATGGTGGATCAATATCTTATACACAATGGTGGATCAATATCTTATACACAATGGTGGATCAATATCTTATACACAATCGTGGATCAATATCTTATACACAATGGTGGATGAATATCTTATACATAATGATGGATCAGTATCTTATACATAATGGTGGATCAGTATCTTATACACAATGGTGGATCAATATATTATACATAATGGTGGATAAGTATCTTATACACAATGGTGCATCAGTATCTTTTACGCAATGGTGGATCAATATCTTATACACAATGGTGGATCAGTATCTTATACACAATGGTGGATCAGTATCTTATCCACAATGGTGGACCAGTATCTATACACAATGATGTATCAATATCTTTTACACAATGATGTATCAATATCTTTTACACAATGGTGGATCAGTATCTTCTCCACAATGATGGATCAGTATCTTTTACACAATGGTGGATCAATATCTTATACATAATGATGGATCAGCATCTTATACACAATGGTGGATCAGTATCTTATACACAAGGGTAGATCAGTATCTTAAACACAATGGTGGATGAATATCTTACACACAATGGTGGATCAGTATCTTATACACAATGGTGGATGAATATCTTATACACAATGGTAGACCAGTATCTTATACACAATGGTGAATCAATATCTTATACACAATGGTGGATCAATATCTTATACACAATGGTGGATCAGTATCTTTGGTGCATCAGTATCCTATACACAATGGTGGAGCAGTATCTTATACACAATGCTGGATCAATATCTGATACACAGTGGTGGATCAGTATCTTAAACACAATGGTGGATCAATATCCTTTACACAATGGTTGATCAATATCTTATACACAATGGTGGATCAATATCTTATACACAATGGTGTACCAGCGTCTTATACACAATGGTGGATCAGCATCTTATACATAATGGTGGATCAGTATCTGATACACAATGGTGGATCAATATCTGATACACAATAGTGGATCAGCATCATAGACACAATGGTGGATCAGTATCTTATACACAATGGAGTCTCAATAACTAATACAAAATAGTGGATCAATATCTTATCCGCAATAGTGGATCAATATCTTATACACAATGGTGTATCAGTATCTTATACACAATGGTGGATCAATGTCCTATACACAATGGTGGATCAATATCTTATACACAATGGTGGATCAGTATCTTATACACAATGGTGGATCAATATCTTATACATAATGATGGATCAGTATCTTATATATAATGGTGGATCAGTATCTTATACACAATAGTGGATCAATATCTTATACATAATGGTAGATAAGTATCTTATACACAATGGTGGATCAGTATCTTTTTCGCAAAGGTGGATCAATATCCTATACACAATGGTGGATGAATATCTTATACACAATGGTGGATCAGTATCTTATACACAATGGTGGATCAATATCTTACACATAATGATGGATCAGTATCTTATACATAATGGTGGATCAGTATCTTATACACAATGGTGGATCAATATCTTATACATAATGGTGGATAAGTATCCTATACACAATGGTGGATCAGTATCTTATACACAATGGTGGATCAGTATCTTATACACAATGGTGTATCAATATCTGACACACAATGGTGGATCAGTATCTTATACACAATGGTGGATCAATATCTTATACATAATGATGGATCAGTATCTTATACACAATGGTAGACCTGTATCTTATATACAATGGTGGATCAATATCTTATACACAATGATGGATCAGTATCTTAAACACAATGGTGGATCAATAACTTACACACAATGGTGGATCAGTATCTTTGGTGCATCAGTATCCTATACACAATGGTGGAGCAGTATCTTATACACAATGCTGGATCAATATCTGATACACAGTGGTGGATCAGTATCTTAAACACAATGGTGGATCAGTATCTTATACACAATGGAGGCTCAATAACTTATACAAAATAGTGGATCAATATCTTATCCGCAATGGTGGATCAATATCTTATACACAATGGTGTATCAGTATCTTATACACAATGGTGGATCAATGTCCTATACACAATGGTGGATGAATATCTTATACACAATGGTGGATCAGTATCTTATACACAATGGTGGATCAGTATCTTATACACAATGGTGTATCAGTATCATACGGACAATGCTGTTTCAGTATCTTCTACACAATGATGGATCAGTATCTTATACATAATGGTGGATCAGTATCTTATACACAATGGTGGATCACTATCTTCAACACAATGGTGGATCAATATCTTGTACACAATGGTGGATCAATATCCGATACACAATGGTGGCTCAATGTCTTATACATAATGGTGGATCAGTATCTTTTACGCAATGGTGGATCAATATCTTTTACATAATGATGGATCAGTATCTTATATATAATGGTGGATCAGTATCTTATACACAATGGTGGATCAATATCTTATACATAATGGTAGATGAGTATCTTATACACAATGGTGGATCAGTATCTTTTACGCAAAGGTGGATCAATATCCTATACACAATGGTGGATGAATATCTTATACACAATGGTGGATCATTATCTTATACACAATGGTGGATCAATATCTTATACATAATGATGGATCAGTATCTTATACATAATGGTGGATCAGTATCTTATACACAATGGTGGATCAATATCTTATACATAATGGTGGATAAGTATCTTACACACAATGGTGGATCAGTATCTTATACACAATGGTGGATCAGTATCTTATACACAATGGTGGATCAATATCTGATACACAATGGTGGATCAGTATCTTATACACAATGGTGGATCAATATCTTATACATAATGATGGATCAGTATCTTATACACAATGGTAGACCTGTATCTTATATACAATGGTGGATCAATATCTTATACACAATGGTGGATCAGTATCTTTGGTACATTAGTATCCTATACACAATGGTGGAGCAGTACCTTATACACAATGATGGATCAGTATCTTAAACACAATGGTGGATCAATAACTTACACACAATGGTGGATGAGTATCTTTGGTGCATCAGTATCCTATACACAATGGTGGAGCAGTATCTTATACACAATGCTTGAGCAATACCTTATGCACAATGGTGGATCACTATCTTATACACAATGGTGTACCAGCGTCTTAAAGACAATGGTGGATCAATGTCTTATACACAATGGTGTACCAGCGTCTTAAACACAATGGTGGATCAATATCCTGTTCACAATGGTGGATGAATATCTTATACATAATGATGGATCAGTATCTTATCGACAATGGTGGACCAGTATCTATACACAATGATGTATCAATTTCTTATACACAATGGTGGATCAATATCTTATACATAATGGTGGATAAGTATCTTATACACAATGGTGGATCAATATCTTACACACAATGGTGGATCACTATCTTAAAGACAATGGTGGATCAATATCTTATACACAATGGTGGACCAGTATCTTATACACAGTGGTGGATCAATGTTCTATACACAATGGTGCATGAATATCTTATACACAATGGTGGATGAATATCTTATACACAATGGTGGATCAGTATCTTATACACAATGATGGATCAGTATCTTTACACAATGGTGTATCAGTATCATACGGACAATGCTGTATCAGTATCTTCTACACAAAGATGGATCAGTATCTTATACATAATGGTGGATCAGTATCTTATACACAATGGTGGATCACTATCTTCAACACAATGGTGGATCAATATCTTGTACACAATGGTGGATCAATATCCGATACACAATGGTGGATGAATATCTTAGACATAATGATGGATCAGTATCTTATACATAATGGTGGATCAGTATCTTATACACAATGGTGGATCAATATCTGATACATAATGGTGGATCAGTATCTTTTACGCAATGGTGGATCAATATCTTAGACACAATGGTGGCTCACTATCTTCAACACAATGGTGGATCAATATCTTATACACAATGGTGGACCAGTAACTTACACCCAATGGTGCATCAATATCTTATACATAATGGTGGACCAGTATCTTATACATAATGGTGGATCAATATCTTCTACATAATGGTGGACCAGTATCTTATACATCATGGTGGATCAATATCCGATACACAATGGTTGATGAATATCTTATACACAATGGTGGATCAGTATCTTATACACAATGGTGGATCAATATCTTATACATAATGATGGATCAGTATCTTATATATAATGGTGGATCAGTGTCTTATACCAAATGGTGGATCAATATCTTATACATAATGGTGGATAAGTATCTTATACACAATGGTGGATCAATATCTTACACACAATGGTGGATCACTATCTCAAACACAATGGTGGAACAATATCTTATACACAATGGTGGACAAGTATCTAATAGACAATGGTGGATCAGTATCTTATACACAAAGGTGCATCAATATGTTATACATAATGGTGGACCAGTATCTTATAGACAATGGTGGATCAATATCCTATAAACAAAGGTCGATGAATATCTCATACACAATGGTGGATCAGTATCGTATACACAATGGTGGATCAGTATCTTATACACAATGGTGGATCAATATCTTATACATAATGATGGATCAGTATCGTGTACATAATGGTGGATCAGTATCTTATACACAATGGTGGATCAATATCTTATAATCAATGGTGGATCAATATCTTATACACAATGGTGGATCAATATCTTATCCACAATGGTGGATCAATATCCTATACACAATGGTGGATCAATATCTTATAATCAATGGTGGATCAATATCTTATACACAATGGTGGATCAATATCTTATACACAATGGTGGATCAATATCCTATATACAATGGTGGATCAATATCTTATATACAATGGTGGATCAATATCTTATACACAATGGTGGATCAATATCTTATACACAATGGTGGATCAGTATCTTATACACAATGGTGGATCAGTATCTTATACACAATGGTTGACCAGTATCTTATACACAATGGTGGATCAATATCTGATACACAATGGTGGATCAGTATCTTTTGCACAATGGTGGATCAATATCTTATACACAATGTTGGATCAGTATCTTATACACAATGGTGGATCAATATCTGAGACACAATGGTGGATCAGTATCTTATACTCAATGGTGGATCAATATCTTATACACAATGGTTGACCAGTTTCTTATACACAATTGTGGATCAATATCTTATACTCAATGGTTGACCAGTTTCTTATACACAATGGTGGATCAATAACTTATAATCAATGATGGATCAGTATCTTATACACAATGGTGGATCAATATCTTATACACAATGGTTGACCAATTTCTTATACACAATTGTGGATCAATATCTTATAATCAATGGTGGATCAATATCTTATACACAATGGTGGATCAATATCTTATCCACAATGGTGGATCAATATCCTATACACAATGGTGGATCAATATCTTATCATCAATGGTGGATCAATATCTTATACACAATGGTGGATCAGCATCTTATACTCAATGGTGGATCAATATCTTATACACAATGGTTGACCAGTTTCTTATACACAATTGTGGATCAATATCTTATACACAATGGTTGACCAGTTTCTTATACACAATGGTGGATCAATAACTTATAATCAATGATGGATCAGTATCTTATACACAATGGTGGATCAATATCTTATACACAATGGTTGACCAGTTTCTTATACACAATTGTGGATCAATATCTTATAATCAATGGTGGATCAATATCTTATACACAATGGTGGATCAATATCTTATCCACAATGGTGGATCAATATCCTATACACAATGGTGGATCAATATCTTATCATCAATGGTGGATCAATATCTTATACACAATGGTGGATCAATATCTTATACACAATGGTGGATCAATATCCTATATACAATGGTGGATCAATATCTTATAATCAATGGTGGATCAATATCTTATACACAATGGTGGATCAGTATCTTATACACAATGGTGGATCAGTATCTTATACACAATGGTGGATCAATATCTTATACACAATGGTGGATCAGTATCTTATACACAATGTTGGATCAGTATCTTATACACAATGGTGGATCAATATCTGATAGACAATGGTGGATCAGTATCTTTTGCACAATGGTGGATCAATATCTTATACACAATGTTGGATCAGTATCTTATACACAATGGTGGATCAATATCTGATACACAATGGTGGATCAGTATCTTATACTCAATGGTGGATCAGTATCTATTACACAATGGCGGATCAATATCTTGTACACAATGGTGGATCAATATCTTATACACAATGGTGGATCAGTATCTTATACACAATGGTGGATCAATATCTTATACACCATGGTGGATCAGTATCTTATACACAATGGTGGATCATTATCTTATACACAATGGTGGTTTAGTATCTTAAACACAATGGTGGATGAATATCTTATACACAATGGTGGATCAGTATCTTATACACAATGGTGGATCAATATCTGATGCACAATGGTGGATCAGTATCTTATACATAATGGTGGATCAATATCTTATACACAATGGTGGATCAATATCTTATACACAATGGTGGATCAGTATCTTTGGTGCATCAGTATCCTATACACAATGGTGGATCAATATCTTATACACAATGGTGGATCAGTATCTTATACAAAATGGTGGATCAATATCTTATACACAATGGTTTACCAGTGTCTTAAACACAATGGTGGATCAGCATCTTATTCATAATGGTGGATCAGTATCTTATACACAATAGTGGATCAATATCTTATACACAATGGTGGATCAATATCTTATGCACAATGGTGGATCAATATCTTATACACAATAGTGGATCAATATCTTATACACAATGGTGGAGCAGTATCTTATACACAATGGTGGATCAGTATCTTATACATAATGGTGGATCAGTATCTTATACACAATGGTGGATCAATATCTTATACACAATGATGGATCAATATCTTACACACAATGGTGGATCAATACCTTAAACACAAAGGTGGATCAATGTCTTATACACAATTGTGGATCAATATCTTATACACAATGATGGATCAATATCTTACACACAATGGAGGATCAATACCTTAAACACAACGGTGGATCAGTATCTTATACACAATGGTTGATCAATATCTTATACACAATGATGGATCAATATCTTACACACAATGGTGGATCAATATCTTATACACAATGGTTGACCAGTTTCTTATACACAATGGTGGATCAATCTCTTATGCACAATGGTGGACCAGTTTCTTATGCACAAAAGTGGATCAATATCTTATACACAATGGTGGATCAATATCTTATACACAATGGTGGATCAATATCTTATACACCATCGTGGATCAGTATCTTATAATCAATGGTGGATCAGTATCTTTTGCACAATGGTGGATCAATATCTTATACACAATGGTTGACCAGTTTCTTATACGCAATGGTGGATCAATATCTTATAATCAATGATGGATCAGTATCTTATACACAATGGTGGATCAATATCTTATCCACAATGGTGGATCAATATCCTATACACAATGGTGGATCAATATCTTATCATCAATGGTGGATCAATATCTTATACACAATGGTGGATCAATATCTTATACACAATGGTGGATCAATATCCTATATACAATGGTGGATCAATATCTTATAATCAATGGTGGATCAATATCTTATACACAATGGTGGATCAGTGTCTTATACACAATGGTGGATCAGTATCTTATACACAATGGTGGATCAATATCTTATACACAATGGTGGATCAGTATCTTATACACAATGTTGGATCAGTATCTTATACACAATGGTGGATCAATATCTGATAGACAATGGTGGATCAGTATCTTTTGCACAATGGTGGATCAATATCTTATACACAATGTTGGATCAGTATCTTATACACAATGGTGGATCAATATCTGATACACAATGGTGGATCAGTATCTTATACTCAATGGTGGATCAGTATCTATTACACAATGGCGGATCAATATCTTGTACACAATGGTGGATCAATATCTTATACACAATGGTGGATCAGTATCTTATACACAATGGTGGATCAATATCTTATACACCATGGTGGATCAGTATCTTATACACAATGGTGGATCATTATCTTATACACAATGGTGGTTTAGTATCTTAAACACAATGGTGGATGAATATCTTATACACAATGGTGGATCAGTATCTTATACACAATGGTGGATCAATATCTGATGCACAATGGTGGATCAGTATCTTATACATAATGGTGGATCAATATCTTATACACAATGGTGGATCAATATCTTATACACAATGGTGGATCAGTATCTTTGGTGCATCAGTATCCTATACACAATGGTGGATCAATATCTTATACACAATGGTGGATCAGTATCTTATACAAAATGGTGGATCAATATCTTATACACAATGGTTTACCAGTGTCTTAAACACAATGGTGGATCAGCATCTTATTCATAATGGTGGATCAGTATCTTATACACAATAGTGGATCAATATCTTATACACAATGGTGGATCAATATCTTATGCACAATGGTGGATCAATATCTTATACACAATAGTGGATCAATATCTTATACACAATGGTGGAGCAGTATCTTATACACAATGGTGGATCAGTATCTTATACATAATGGTGGATCAGTATCTTATACACAATGGTGGATCAATATCTTATACACAATGATGGATCAATATCTTACACACAATGGAGGATCAATACCTTAAACACAAAGGTGGATCAATGTCTTATACACAATTGTGGATCAATATCTTATACACAATGATGGATCAATATCTTACACACAATGGAGGATCAATACCTTAAACACAACGGTGGATCAGTATCTTATACACAATGGTTGATCAATATCTTATACACAATGATGGATCAATATCTTACACACAATGGTGGATCAATATCTTATACACAATGGTTAACCAGTTTCTTATACACAATGGTGGATCAATCTCTTATGCACAATGGTGGACCAGTTTCTTATGCACAAAAGTGGATCAATATCTTATACACAATGGTGGATCAATATCTTATACACAATGGTGGATCAATATCTTATACACCATCGTGGATCAGTATCTTATAATCAATGGTGGATCAGTATCTTTTGCACAATGGTGGATCAATATCTTATACACAATGGTTGACCAGTTTCTTATACGCAATGGTGGATCAATATCTTATAATCAATGATGGATCAGTATCTTATACACAATGGTGGATCAATATCTTATACACAATGGTTGACCAGTTTCTTATACAC
Source organism: Pristiophorus japonicus (assembly GCF_044704955.1). NCBI lineage: Eukaryota > Metazoa > Chordata > Chondrichthyes > Pristiophoridae > Pristiophorus > Pristiophorus japonicus. Next base: position 3,806,094 of record NC_091983.1, on the reverse strand, counting down.
AATTGTGGATCAATATCTTATACACAATGGTGGATCAATATCTTATCCACAATGGTGGATCAATATCCTATACACAATGGTGGATCAATATCTTATAATCAATGGTGGATCAATATCTTATACACAATGGTGGATCAATATCTTATACACAATGGTGGATCAGTATCTTATACACAATGGTGGATCAATATCTGATACACAATGGTGGATCAGTATCTTTTGCACAATGGTGGATCAATATCTTATACACAATGTTGGATCAGTATCTTATACACAATGGTGGATCAGTATCTTATACTCAATGGTGGATCAGTATCTTATACACAATGGTGGATCAATATCTTATACACAATGGTGGATCAGTATCTTATACACAATGGTGGATCAATAACTTATACACAATGGTGGTTCAGTATCTTAAACACAATGGTGGATGAATATCTTATACACAATGGTGGATCAGTATCTTATACACAATGGTGGACCAATATCTTATACATAATGGTGGATCAGTGTCTTATACACAATGGACGCCCTCAGGGGGTTCACCGTCTCCAATTCCAATGTAAACATCTCAGTATTGGGGTCTTCCTGCTGCCCTTCATTCTCCAGCTCATCCCTGTCTTGATGTTGATGAAGAACATCCGGCTTCCTGATCATGCTCTGCTTCAGCTTCTGTCTCTTCCTGATGCACAACATCTGCAAAACATAACAGAGCAGATGTTTGGTTAGCAGCAGGGGAGGGGACAGGGTCACGTGAGTACTCGGGTCACACAGCGCAGGCTCTTTTCAAAGACCACGATGCCAATCCAGACTGTGCAATTTGAAGGGCTTACCCTGTCTCAGTTACCTGGGCCCAGCGTCCACATTGGTGGTTGATCTCTTGCGAGATTTCATCATATCAGCGATCCTCTGTTCCACGGCTGTTAGTTACAGCCCACTTGGTGCACCTCCTCCAGTCTTTGACCTGTCTCGGTTGATCTGTCGCTCCTTCCTCTGCAAAGATGAAAATAGAACTTTTTAAGAGAGGGTCCTTCTGCTGTGGTGGCCACAGACACACACATACATTAGTCACATTCACAAATGTAATTGCAGTGCATAAATAAAAATATTGCTTACAGTAACTGCTTATCCAAGGTCCTGCCACTACTTTTTGACCTAGGTGCCAATTCTCGGGGTCATAGCCCGGTTAGTGGATTTGAGTATAGGAGCATGGAGGCCTTACTGCAGTTGTACAGGGCCTTAGTGAGGCCTCACCTGGAATATTGTGTTCAGTTTCAGTCTCCTAATCTGAGGAAGGACGTTCTTGCTATTGAGGGAGTGCAGCGAAGGTTCACCAGACTGATTCCAGGGATGGCTGGACTGTCATATGAGGAGAGACTGGATCACCATTGGGGCGGTGTGACAGGCGGTGTGATGGGCGGTGTGACAGGCGGTGTGACGGGCGGTGTGACAGGCGGTGTGACGGTCGGTGTTGAGGCGGTGTGACGGGCGGTGTGACAGGCGGTGTGACGGTCGGTGTTGAGGCGGTGTGACGGGCGGTGTGACAGGCGGTGTGACGGGCGGTGTGACGGGCTGTGTGATGGTCAGTGTTGGGGCGGTGTGAGGGGCGGTGTGGCGGGCGGTGTTGGGGCGATGTGACGGGCGGTGTTGTGGCAGGGAGGTGTGAGGGGCGGTGTTGGGGCGGTGTGACGGGCGGTTTTGGGGCGGTGTGACGGGCGGTGTGACGGGCAGTGTGACGGGCGGTGTTTGGGCGGTGTGACAGGCGGTGTGATGGTCGGTGTTGGGCCGGTGTGATGGGCGGTTTTGGGGCGGTGTGACGGGCGGTGTGACGGGCAGTGTGACGGGCGGTGTTTGGGCGGTGTTGGGGCGGTGTGGCGGGTGTTGTGATGGGCGGTGTGACGGGCGGTGTGACGGGCGGTGTGACGGGCGGTGTTGGGGCAGTGTGACAGGCGGTGTGACGGGCGGTGTGACGGGCGGTGTGATGGTCGGTGTTGGGGCGGTGTGACGGGCGGTGTTGGGGCGGTGTGACGGGCGGTGTGACGGTCGGTGTTGGGGCAGTGTGACAGGCGATGTGACGGTCGGTGTTGGGGCGGTGTGACGGTCGGTGTGACGGGCGTTGTCGGGGCGGTGTGACGGGCGGTGTGACGGGCGGTGTCGGGGCGGTGTGACAGGCGGTGTGACGGTCGGTGTTGGGGCAGTGTGACAGGCGGTGTGACGGGCGGTGTGACGGTCGGTGTGACGGTCGGTTTTGGGGCGGTGTGACGGGCGGTGTGACGGGCAGTGTGACGGGCGGTGTTTGGGCGGTGTGACAGGCGATGTGACGGTCGGTGTTGGGGCGGTGTGACGGTCGGTATTGGGGTGGTGTCACGGGCAGTGTGACGGGTGGTGTGACGGGCGGTGTGATGGGCGGTGTTGGGGCGGTGTGACGGGCCGTGTGACGGGCCGTGTGACGGTCGGTGTTGGGGTGGTGTCACGGGCGGTGTGACGGTCGGTGTTGGGGCGGTGTGACGGGCGGTGTGACGGGTGGTGTGACGGGCGGTGTTGGGGCGGTGTGATGGGCGGTGTGACGGGCGGTGTGATGGGTGGTGTGACGGGCGGTGTGACGGGCGGTGTTGGGGCGGTGTGACGGGCGGTGTTGGGGCGGTGTGATGGGCGGTGTCGGGGCGGTGTGATGGGCGGTGTGACGGGCGGTGTGACGGGCGGTGTGACGGGCGGTGTGATGGGCGGTGTCGGGGCGGTGTGATGGGCGGTGTGACGGGCGGTGTGACGGGCGGTGTGACGGGCGGTGTGACGGGTGGTGTGACGGGCGGTGTCGGGGCGGTGTGATGGGCGGTGTGACGGGCGGTGTCGGGGCGGTGTGACGGGCGGTGTGACGGGCGGTGTGACGAGCGGTGTGACGGGCGGTGTGACGGGCGGTGTGACAGGCGGTGTGACGGGCGGTGTTGGGGCGGTGTGACGGGCGGTGTGACGGGTGGTGTGACGGGCGGTGTGACGGGCGGTGTGACAGGCGGTGTGACGCGCGGTGTTGGGGCGGTGTGACGGGCGGTGTGACGGGTGGTGTGACGGGCGGTGTGACGGGCGGTGTTGGGGCGGTGTGACGGGCGGTGTGACGGGCGGTGTGACGGGCGGTGTTGGGGCGGTGTGACGGGCGGTGTCGGGGCGGTGTGACGGGCGGTGTTGGGGCGGTGTGATGGGCGGTGTCGGGGCGGTGTTGGGGCGGTGTGACGGGCGGTGTTGGGGCGGTGTGACGGGTGGTGTTGGGGCGGTGTGACGGGCGGTGTCGGGGCGGTGTGACGGGCGGTGTTGGGGCGGTGTGACGGGCGGTGTCGGGGCGGTGTTGGGGCGGTGTGACGGGCGGTTTTGGGGCAGTGTGACGGGTGGTGTGACGGGTGGTGTGACGGGCGGTGTGACGGGCGGTGTGACGGGCGGTGTTGGGGCGGTGTGCCGGGCGGTGTGACGGGCGGTGTGACGGGCGGTGTGACGGGCGGTGTGATGGGCGGTGTCGGGGCGGTGTGATGGGCGGTGTGACGGGCGGTGTGACGGGCGGTGTGACGGGCGGTGTGACGGGTGGTGTGACGGGCGGTGTCGGGGCGGTGTGATGGGCGGTGTGACGGGCGGTGTCGGGGCGGTGTGACGGGCGGTGTGACGGGCGGTGTGACGAGCGGTGTGACGGGCGGTGTGACGGGCGGTGTGACAGGCGGTGTGACGGGCGGTGTTGGGGCGGTGTGACGGGCGGTGTGACGGGTGGTGTGACGGGCGGTGTGACGGGCGGTGTGACAGGCGGTGTGACGCGCGGTGTTGGGGCGGTGTGACGGGCGGTGTGACGGGTGGTGTGACGGGCGGTGTGACGGGCGGTGTTGGGGCGGTGTGACGGGCGGTGTGACGGGCGGTGTGACGGGCGGTGTTGGGGCGGTGTGACGGGCGGTGTCGGGGCGGTGTGACGGGCGGTGTTGGGGCGGTGTGATGGGCGGTGTCGGGGCGGTGTTGGGGCGGTGTGACGGGCGGTGTTGGGGCGGTGTGACGGGTGGTGTTGGGGCGGTGTGACGGGCGGTGTCGGGGCGGTGTGACGGGCGGTGTTGGGGCGGTGTGACGGGCGGTGTCGGGGCGGTGTTGGGGCGGTGTGACGGGCGGTTTTGGGGCAGTGTGACGGGTGGTGTGACGGGTGGTGTGACGGGCGGTGTGACGGGCGGTGTGACGGGCGGTGTTGGGGCGGTGTGCCGGGCGGTGTGACGGGTGGTGTGACGGGTGGTGTGACGGGCGGTGTGACGGGCGGTGTGGGGGCGGTGTGACGGGTGGTGTGACGGGCGATGTGACGGGCGGTGTGACGGGCGGTGTGACGGGTGGTGTGGGGGCGGTGTGACGGGCGGTGTGACGGGCGGTGTGACGGGCGGTGTCAGGGCGGTGTGACGGGTGGTGTGGGGGCGGTGTGACGGGTGGTGTGACGGGCGGTGTTGGGGCGGTGTGACGGTCGGTGTTGGGGCGGTGTGACGGTCGGTGTTGGGGCGTTATGGCGGGCGGTGTGACGGGCGGTGTTGGGGCGGTGTGACGGGCGGTGTTGGGGCGGTGTGACGGGCGGTGTTGGGGCGGTGTGATGGGTGGTGTGACGGGCGGTGTTGGGGCGGTGTGACGGGCGGTGTTGGGGCGGTGTGACGGGTGGTGTGACGGGCGGTGTTGGGACGGTGTGACGGGCGGTGTTGGGGCGGTGTCATGGTCGGTGTTGGGGCGGTGTCATGGTCGGTGTTGGGGCGGTGTGACGGGCGGTGTGACGGGTGGTGTGACGGGCGGTGTGACGGGCGGTGTTGGGTTGATGTGACGGGTGGTGTGACGGGCGGTGTTGGGGTGATGTGACGGGTGGTGTGACGGGCGGTGTGACAGGCGGTGTGATGGGCGGTGTGACAGGCGGTGCGACGGGTGGTGTGATGGGCCGTGTTGGGGCAGTGTGAGGGGCGTTGTTGGGGCGGTGTGACGGGCGGTGTGACGGGCAGCGTGACGGGCGGTGTGACAGGCGGTGTGACGGGCGGTGTTGGGGCGGTGTGACGGGCGGTGTTGGGGCGGTGTGACGGGCGGTGTGACGGGCGGTGTTGGGGCGGTGTGACGGGCGGTGTTGGGTTGATGTGACGGGTGGTGTGACGGGCGGTGTGACAGGCGGTGTGATGGGCGGTGTGACAGGCGGTGTGACGGGTGGTGTGATGGGCCGTGTTGGGGCAGTGTGAGGGGCGTTGTTGGGGCGGTGTGACCGGCGGTGTGATGGTCGGTGTTGGGACGGTGTGACGGGTGGTGTGATGGTCGGAGTTGGGGCGGTGTGACAGGCGGTGTGACGGGCGGTGTGATGGGCAGTGTTGGGGCGGTGTGACGGGCGGTGTTGGGGCGGTGTGACGGGCGGTGTGACGGGCAGTGTGATGGGCGGTGTGACAGGCGGTGTGACGGGCGGTGTTGGGGCGGTGTGACAGCCGGTGTGACGGGCGGTGTGACGGGCGGTGTGACGGGCGGTGTTGGGGCGGTGTGACAGGCGGTGTGACGGGTGGTGTGACGGGCGGTGTGACGGGCGGTGTTGGGGCGGTGTGACAGGCGGTGTGACGGGCGGTGTGATGGGCGGTGTTGGGGCAGTGTGACGGGCGGTGTTGGGGCGGTGTGACGGGCGGTGTGACGGGCAGTGTGATGGGCGGTGTGACAGGCGGTGTGACGGGCGGTGTGACGGACGGTGTTGGGGCGGTGTGACATGCGGTGTGACGGGCGGTGTGATGGGCGGTGTTGGGGTGATGTGACGGGTGGTTTGACGGGCGGTGTGATGGGCGGTGTGACAGGCGGTGTGACGGGTGGTGTGACGGGTGGTGTGATGGGCCGTGTTGGGGCAGTGTGAGGGGCGTTGTTGGGGCGGTGTGACCGGCGGTGTGATGGTCGGTGTAGGGGCGGTTGACAGGCGGTGTGATGGGGGGTGTGACACGCGGTTTGACAGGCGGTGTGACGGGCGGTGTTGGGGCGGTGTGACGGGCGGTGTTGGGGCGGTGTGACGGGTGGTGTGACGGGCGGTGTTGGGGCGGTGTGACGGGTGGTGTGACGGGCGGTGTTGGGACGGTGTGATGGTCGGTGTTGGGGCGGTGTGACGGTCGGTGTTGGGGCGGTGTGATGGGCGGTATCGGGGTGTGGCGGTGTGACGGGCGGTGTGACGGGCGGTGTGATGGGCGGTGTCGGGGCGGTGTCAGGGTGTTGCGGTGTGATGGGCGGTGTTGGGGTCTGGCGGTGTGACGGTGCGGTATCTCGGGCGGTGTGACGGGGATGTATCTCGGGCGGTATGACAGGGCGGTATCTCGGGCGGTGTGACAGGTCAGGATGGTATCTCAGGCGGTGTGACAGGTCAGGCTGGTATCTCGGGAGTATGACGGGGCGGTATCTCGGGCGGTGTGACGGGGCGGTATCTCGGGCGGTGTGACGGGGCGGTATCTCGGGCGGTATGACAGGGCGGTATCTCGGGCGGTATGACGGGGCGGTATCTCGGGCGGTATGACGGTGCGGTATCTCGGGCGGTATGACGGTGCGGTATCTCGGGCGGTATCTTGGGCGGTATGACAGGGCGGTATCTCGGGCGGTATGACGGGGCGGTATCTCGGGCGGTATGACGGGGCGGTGTCTCGGGCGGTATGACAGGGCGGTATCTCGGCGGTATGACGGGGCGGTATCTCGGGCGGTGTGACGGGCGGTGTGACGGGTGGTGTGACAGGCGGTGTGACGGGCGATGTTGGGACGGGGTGACAGGCGGTGTGACGGGCGGTGTGACGGGCGGTGTGACGGGCGATGTGACGGGTGGTGTGACTGGCGGTGTGACGGGCGGTGTGACAGGCGGTGTGATGGGCGGTGTGATGGGCGGTGTGACGGGCGGTGTGACAGGCGATGTGATGGGCGGTGTGATGGGCGGTGTCGGGGTGTGGCGGTGTGATGGGTGGTGTGATGGGCGGTGTGATGGGCGGTGTCGGGGTGTGGCGGTGTGATGGGTGGTGTGATGGGCGGTGTCTGGGTGTGGCGGTGTGATGGCCGGTGTGACGGGCGGTGTGATGGGCGGTGTGATGGGCGGTGTGATGGGCGGTGTCGGGGTGTGGCGGTGTGATGGGTGGTGTGAGGGGGGTGTGATGGGTGGTGTGATGGGCGGTGTCGGGGTGTGGCGGTGTGATGGGTGGTGTGATGGGCGGTGTGATCGGTGGTGTCGGGGTGTGGCGATGTGATGGGTGGTGTGATGGGCGGTGTGACAGGCGGTGTGACGGGCGGTGTGACAGGCGGTGTGATGGGCGGTGTGACAGGCGGTGTGACGGGCGGTGTGACAGCCGGTGTGACGGGTGGTGTGATGGGCCGTGTTGGGGCGGTGTGACAGGCGGTGTGACGGGCGGTGTTGGGGCGGTGTGACAGGCGGTGTGACGGGCGGTGTGATGGACGGTGTTAGGGTGATGTGACGGGTGGTGTGACGGGCGGTGTGACAGGCGGTGTGATGGGCGGTGTGACAGGCGGTGTGATGGGCGGTGTGACAGGCGGTGTGATGGGCCGTGTTGGGGCGGTGTGACATGCGGTGTGACGGGCGGTGTGATGGGCGGTGTGACAGGCGGTGTGATGGGCGGTGTGACAGGCGGTGTGACGGGCGGTGTGACAGGCGGTGTGACGGGCGGTGTGACGGGCGGTGTTGGGGCGGTGTGACAGGCGGTGTGACGGGCGGTGTGACGGGCGGTGTTGGGGTGATGTGACGGGTGGTGTGACGGACGGTGTTGGGGCGGTGTGACATGCGGTGTGACGGGCGGTGTTGGGGTGATGTGACGGGTGGTGTGACGGGCGGTGTGACAGGCGGTGTGATGGGCGGTGTGACAGGCGGTGTGACGGGTGGTGTGATGGGCCGTGTTGGGGCAGTGTGAGGGGCGTTGTTGGGGCGGTGTGACCGGCGGTGTGATGGTCGGTGTCGGGGCGGTTGACAGGCGGTGTGATGGGGGGTGTGACACGCGGTGTGACAGGCGGTGTGCCGGGCGGTGTGATGGGCGGTGTTGGGGCAGTGTGAGGGGCGTTGTTGGGGCGGTATGACCGGCGGTGTGATGGTCGGTGTTGGGGCGGTGTGACGGGCGGGGTGACGGGCCGTGTGACGGGCCGTGTGACGGGCGGTGTTGGGGCGGTGTGACAGGCGGTGTGATGGGCGGTGTTGGGGCGGTGTGACGGGCGGTGTGACGGTCAGTGTTGGGGCGGTGTGACGGGCGGTGTGACAGGCGGTGTGATGGGCGGTGTGATGGGCGGTGTGATGGGTGGTGTGATGGGCGGTGTGATGGGCGGTGTGATGGGCGGTGTCGGGGTGTGGCGGTGTGATGGCCGGTGTGACGGGCGGTGTCGGGGTGTGGCGGTGTGATGGGTGGTGTGATGGGCGGTGTGATGGGCGGTGTCGGGATGTGGCGGTGTGATGGGTGGTGTGATGGGTGGTGTGATGGGTGGTGTGATGGGTGGTGTGATGGGCAGTGTGATGGGCGGTGTTGGGGCGGTGTGACGGGCGGTGTGACGGGCGGTGTGATGGGCGGTGTGATGGGTGGTGTGATGGGCGGTGTTGGGGCGGTGTGACGGGCGGTGTGACGGGCAGTGTGATGGGCGGTGTTGGGGCGGTGTGACGGGCGGTGTGACGGGCAGTGTGATGGGCGGTGTGACGGGCGGTGTTGGGGCGGTGTGACGGGCGGTGTTGGGGTGATGTGACGGGTGGTGTGACGGGCGGTGTGATGGGCGGTGTGACAGGCGGTGTGACGGGCGGTGTTGGGGCGGTGTGACAGGCGGTGTGACGGGCGGTGTGACGGACGGTGTTGGGGCGGTGTGACATGCGGTGTTGGGGCGGTGTGACGGGCGGTGTGACGGGCAGTGTGATGGGCGGTGTTGGGGCGGTGTGACGGGCGGTGTGACGGGCAGTGTGATGGGCGGTGTGACAGGCGGTGTGACGGGCGGTGTTGGGGCGGTGTGACGGGCGGTGTGACGGGCGGTGTGATGGGCGGTGTTGGGGCGGTGTGACGGGCGGTGTTGGGGCGGTGTGACGGGCGGTGTGACGGGCAGTGTGATGGGCGGTGTGACAGGCGGTGTGACGGGCGGTGTTGGGGCGGTGTGACAGGCGGTGTGACGGGCGGTGTGACGGACGGTGTTGGGGCGGTGTGACATGCGGTGTGACGGGCGGTGTGACGGGCGGTGTTGGGGTGATGTGACGGGTGGTGTGACGGGCGGTGTGACAGGCGGTGTGATGGGCGGTGTGACAGGCGGTGTGACGGGTGGTGTGATGGGCCGTGTTGGGGCAGTGTGAGGGGCGTTGTTGGGGCGGTGTGACCGGCGGTGTGATGGTCGGTGTCGGGGCGGTTGACAGGCGGTGTGATGGAAGGTGTGACACGCGGTGTGACAGGCGGTGTGACGGGCGGTGTGATGGGCGGTGTTGGGGCAGTGTGAGGGGCGTTGTTGGGGCGGTATGACCGGCGGTGTGATGGTCGGTGTTGGGGTGGTGTGACGGGCGGGGTGACGGGCCGTGTGACGGGCCGTGTGACGGGCGGTGTTGGGGCGGTGTGACAGGCGATGTGACGGTCAGTGTTGGGGCGGTGTGACGGTCAGTGTTGGGGCGGTGTGACGGGCAGTGTGACGGGCGGTGTGATGGGTGGTGTGATGGGCGGTGTGATGGGTGGTGTGATGGGCGGTGTCGGGAGGTGGCGGTGTGATGGGTGGTGTGATGGGCGGTGTGATGGGTGGTGTGATGGGTGGTGTCAGGGTGTGGCGTTGTGATGGGTGGTGTGATGGGCGGTGTGATGGGCGCAGTGATGGATGGTGTCGGGGTGTGGCGGTGTGATGGGTGGTGTGATTGGTGGTGTGATGGGCGGTGTGATGGATGGTGTCGGGGTGTGGCGGTGTGATGGGTGGTGTGATGGGCGGTGTGATGGGCGGTGTGATGGGTGGTGTGATGGGCGGTGTGATGGGTGGTGTGATGGGTGGTGTGATGGGCGGTGTCGGGGTGTGGCGGTGTGATGGGTGGTGTGATGGGCGGTGTCGGGGTGTGGCGGTGTGATGGGTGGTGTGATGGGCGGTGTCGGGGTGTGGCGGTGTGATGGGTGGTGTGATGGGCGGTGTCGGGGTGTGGCGGTGTGATGGCCGGTGTGACGGGCGGTGTGATGGGCGGTGTTGGGGTGTGGCGGTGTGATGGGTGGTGTGATGGGCGGTGTCAGGGTGTGGCGGTGTGATGGGTGGTGTGATGGGCGGTGTCGGGGTGTGGCGGTGTGATGGGTGGTGTGATGGGCGGTGTGATCGGTGGTGTCGGGGTGTGGCGGTGTGATGGGTGGTGTGATGGGCGGTGTGATGGGCGGTGTCGGGATGTGGCGGTGTGATGGGTGGTGTGATGGGCGGTGTGATGGGCGGTGTGATGGGCGGTGTGATGGGTGGTGTGATGGGCGGTGTGACGGGCGGTGTGATGGGCGGTGTTGGGGCAGTGTGACGGGCAGTGTGACGGGCGGTGTGACGGGCGGTGTTGGGGTGATGTGACAGGCGGTGTGACGGGCGGTGTGACGGACGGTGTTGGGGCGGTGTGACATGCGGTGTGACGGGCGGTGTGACGGGCGGTGTTGGGGTGATGTGACGGGTGGTGTGACGGGCGGTGTGACAGGCGGTGTGATGGGCGGTGTGACAGGCGGTGTGACGGGTGGTGTGATGGGCCGTGTTGGGGCAGTGTGAGGGGCGTTGTTGGGGCGGTGTGACCGGCGGTGTGATGGTCGGTGTCGGGGCGGTTGACAGGCGGTGTGATGGGGGGTGTGATACGCGGTGTGATAGGCGGTGTGACGGGCGGTGTGATGGGCGGTGTGATGGGCCGTGTTGGGGCAGTGTGAGGGGCGTTGTTGGGGCGGTGTGACCGGCGGTGTGATGATCGGTGTTGGGGCGGGGTGACGGGCGGGGTGACGGGCCGTGTGACGGGCCGTGTGACGGGCGGTGTTGGGGCGGTGTGACAGGCGGTGTGACGGGCGGTGTTGGGGCGGTGTGACGGGCGGTGTGACGGGCGGTGTGATCGGCGGTGTTGGGGTGTGGCGGTGTGATGGGTGGTGTGATGGGCGGTGTGATGGGCGCAGTGATGGATGGTGTCGGGGTGTGGCGGTGTGATGGGCGGTGTGATGGGTGGTGTCAGGGTGTGGCGTTGTGATGGGTGGTGTGATGGGCGGTGTGATGGGCGCAGTGATGGATGGTGTCGGGGTGTGGCGGTGTGATGGGTGGTGTGATGGGCGGTGTGATGGGCGGTGTGATGGATGGTGTCGGGGTGTGGCGGTGTGATGGGTGGTGTGATGGGTGGTGTCAGGGTGTGGCGTTGTGATGGGTGGTGTGATGGGCAGTGTGATGGGCGCAGTGATGGATGGTGTCGGGGTGTGGCGGTGTGATGGGTGGTGTGATGGGCGGTGTCGGGGGGTGGCGGTGTGATGGGTGGTGTGATGGGCGGTGTGATGGGTGGTGTGATGGGCGGTGTCGGGGTGTGGCGGTGTGATGGGTGGTGTGATGGGTGGTGTCGGGGTGTGGCGGTGTGATGGGTGGTGTGATGGGTGGTGTTGGGGTGTGGCGGTGTGATGGGTGGTGTGATGGGCGGTGTGATTGGTGGTGTCGGGGTGTGGCGGTGTGATGGCCGGTGTGACGGGCGGTGTGATGGGCGGTGTTGGGGTGTGGCGGTGTGATGGGTGGTGTGATGGGCGGTGTGATTGGTGGTGTCGGGGTGTGGCGGTGTGATGGGTGGTGTGATGGGCGGTGTGATTGGTGGTGTCGGGATGTGGCGGTGTGATGGGTGGTGTGATGGGCGGTGTGATGGGTGGTGTGATGGGCGGTGTGATCGGTGGTGTCGGGGTGTGGCGGTGTGATGGGTGGTGTGATGGGCGGTGTGATTGGTGGTGTCGGGATGTGGCGGTGTGATGGGTGGTGTGATGGGCGGTGTGATGGGCGGTGTCGGGATGTGGCGGTGTGATGGGTTGTGTGATGGGCGGTGTGATGGGTGGTGTGATGGGCGGTGTGATGGGCGGTGTGATGGGTGGTGTGATGGGCGGTGTGATGGGTGGTGTGATGGGCGGTGTGATGGGTTGTGTGATGGGCGGTGTGATGGGCGGTGTGATGGGCGGTGTGATGGGTGGTGTGATGGGCGGTGTGATGGGCGGTGTGATGGGTGGTGTGATGGGCGGTGTGACGGGCAGTGTGATGGGCGGTGTGACAGGCGGTGTGACGGGCGGTGTTGGGGCGGTGTGACAGGCGGTGTGATGGGCGGTGTGACAGGCGGTGTGACGGGTGGTGTGATGGGCCGTGTTGGGGCGGTGTGACCGGCGGGGTGACGGGCCGTGTGACGGGCCGTGTGACGGGCGGTGTTGGGGCGGTGTGACAGGCGGTGTGACGGGCGGTGTTGGGGCGGTGTGACGGGCGGTGTGATTGGTGGTGTCGGGGTGTGGCGGTGTGATGGGTGGTGTGATGGGCGGTGTGATTGGTGGTGTCGGGATGTGGCGGTGTGATGGGTGGTGTGATGGGCGGTGTGATGGGTGGTGTGATGGGCGGTGTGATCGGTGGTGTCGGGGTGTGGCGGTGTGATGGGTGGTGTGATGGGCGGTGTGATGGGCGGTGTCGGGATGTGGCGGTGTGATGGGTTGTGTGATGGGCGGTGTGATGGGTGGTGTGATGGGCGGTGTGATTGGTGGTGTCGGGGTGTGGCGGTGTGATGGGTGGTGTGATGGGCGGTGTGATTGGTGGTGTCGGGATGTGGCGGTGTGATGGGTGGTGTGATGGGCGGTGTGATGGGTGGTGTGATGGGCGGTGTGATCGGTGGTGTCGGGGTGTGGCGGTGTGATGGGTGGTGTGATGGGCGGTGTGATTGGTGGTGTCGGGATGTGGCGGTGTGATGGGTGGTGTGATGGGCGGTGTGATGGGCGGTGTCGGGATGTGGCGGTGTGATGGGTTGTGTGATGGGCGGTGTGATGGGTGGTGTGATGGGCGGTGTGATGGGCGGTGTGATGGGTGGTGTGATGGGCGGTGTGATGGGTGGTGTGATGGGCGGTGTGATGGGTTGTGTGATGGGCGGTGTGATGGGCGGTGTGATGGGCGGTGTGATGGGTGGTGTGATGGGCGGTGTGATGGGCGGTGTGATGGGTGGTGTGATGGGCGGTGTGACGGGCAGTGTGATGGGCGGTGTGACAGGCGGTGTGACGGGCGGTGTTGGGGCGGTGTGACAGGCGGTGTGATGGGCGGTGTGACAGGCGGTGTGACGGGTGGTGTGATGGGCCGTGTTGGGGCGGTGTGACCGGCGGGGTGACGGGCCGTGTGACGGGCCGTGTGACGGGCGGTGTTGGGGCGGTGTGACAGGCGGTGTGACGGGCGGTGTTGGGGCGGTGTGACGGGCGGTGTGACGGTCAGTGTTGGGGCGGTGTGACGGGCGGTGTGACGGGCGGTGTTGGGCCGGTGTGACAGGCGGTGTGACAGGCGGTGTGATGGGCGGTGTGATGGGCGGTGTGATGGGTGGTGTGATGGGCGGTGTCGGGGTGTGGAGGTGTGATGGCCGGTGTGACGGGCGGTGTGATGGGCGGTGTCGGGGTGTGGCGGTGTGATGGGTGGTGTGATGGGCGGTGTGATGGTAGGTGTGATGGGCGGTGTCGGGGGGTGGCGGTGTGATGGGTGGTGTGATGGGCGGTGTGATGGATGGTGTCGGGGTGTGGCGGTGTGATGGGTGGTGTGATGGGTGGTGTCGGGGTGTGGCGGTGTGATGGGTGGTGTGATGGGCGGTGTGATGGGCGCAGTGATGGATGGTGTCGGGGTGTGGCGGTGTGATGGGTGGTGTGATGGGCGGTGTGATGGGCGGTGTGATGGGTGGTGTGATGGGCGGAGTGATGGGTGGTGTGATGGGCGGTGTCGGGGTGTGGCGGTGTGATGGGTGGTGTGATGGGCGGTGTGATGGGCGGTGTCGGGGTGTGGCGGTGTGATGGTGGTGTGATGGGCGGTGTGATGGGCGATGTGATGGGTGGTGTGATGGGCGGCGTCGGGGTGTGGCGGTGTGATGGGTGGTGTGATCGGTGGTGTTGGGGTGTGGCGGTGTGATGGGCGGTGTGATGGGCGGTGTGATGGGCGGTGTGATGGGCGGTGTGATGGGCGGTGTCGGGGTGTGGCGGTGTGATGGGCGATGTGATGGGTGGTGTGATGGGCGGTGTGATGGGCGGTGTGATGGGCGGTGTCGGGGTGTGGCGATGTGATGGGTGGTGTGATGGGCGGCGTCGGGGTGTGGCGGTGTGATGGGCGGTGTGATGGGCGGTGTGATGGGTGGTGTGATGGGCGGTGTGATGGGCGGTGTGATGGGCAGTGTTGGGGCAGTGTGAGGGGCGTTGTTGGGGCGGTGTGACGGGCGGTGTTGGGGCGGTGTGACGGGCGGGGTGGCGAGCCGTGTGACGGGCGGTTTGACAGGCGGTGTGGGGGCGGTGTGATGGGCGGTGCCAGAGTGTTGCGGTGTGATGGGCGGTGTCGGGGTGTGGCGGTGTGATGGGTGGTGTGATGAATGGTGTCAGGGTGTGGCGGTGTGATGGGTGGTGTGATGGGCGGTGTGATGGGCCGTGTGATGGGCGGTGTGATGGGTGGTGTGATGTGCGGTGTGATGGGTGGTGTGATGGGTGGTGTGATGGGCGGTGTGATGGGTGGTGTGATGGGCGGTGTCGGGGTGTGGCGGTGTGATGGCCGGTGTGATGGGTGGTGTGATGGGCGGTGTGATGGGTGGTGTGATGGGCGGTGTGATGGATGGTGTCGGGGTGTGGCGGTGTGATGGGTGGTGTGATGGGTGTTGTCGGGGTGTGACGGTGTGATACGTGGTGTGATGGCCGGTGTGATGGGTGGTGTGATGGGCGGTGTGATGGGTGGTGTGATGGGCGGTGTCGGGGTGTGGCGGTGTGATGGGTGGTGTGATGGGTGGTGTTGGGGTGTGGCGGTGTGATGGGTGGTGTGATGGGCGGTGTGATTGGTGGTGTCGGGATGTGGCGGTGTGATGGGTGGTGTGATGGGCGGTGTGATGGGTGGTGTGATGGGCGGTGTGATCGGTGGTGTCGGGGTGTGGCGGTGTGATGGGTGGTGTGATGGGCGGTGTGATTGGTGGTGTCGGGATGTGGCGGTGTGATGGGTGGTGTGATGGGCGGTGTGATGGGCGGTGTCGGGATGTGGCGGTGTGATGGGTTGTGTGATGGGCGGTGTGATGGGTGGTGTGATGGGCGGTGTGATGGGCGGTGTGATGGGTGGTGTGATGGGCGGTGTGATGGGTGGTGTGATGGGCGGTGTGATGGGTTGTGTGATGGGCGGTGTGATGGGCGGTGTGATGGGCGGTGTGATGGGTGGTGTGATGGGCGGTGTGATGGGCGGTGTGATGGGTGGTGTGATGGGCGGTGTGACGGGCGGTGTGATGGGCGGTGTTGGGGCGGTGTGACGGGCGGTGTGACGGGCAGTGTGATGGGCGGTGTGACAGGCGGTGTGACGGGCGGTGTTGGGGCGGTGTGACAGGCGGTGTGATGGGCGGTGTGACAGGCGGTGTGACGGGTGGTGTGATGGGCCGTGTTGGGGCGGTGTGACCGGCGGGGTGACGGGCCGTGTGACGGGCGGTGTTGGGGCGGTGTGACAGGCGGTGTGACGGGCGGTGTTGGGGCGGTGTGACGGGCGGTGTGACGGTCAGTGTTGGGGCGGTGTGACGGGCGGTGTGACGGGCGGTGTTGGGCCGGTGTGACAGGCGGTGTGACAGGCGGTGTGATGGGCGGTGTGATGGGCGGTGTGATGGGTGGTGTGATGGGCGGTGTCGGGGTGTGGAGGTGTGATGGCCGGTGTGACGGGCGGTGTGATGGGCGGTGTCGGGGTGTGGCGGTGTGATGGGTGGTGTGATGGGCGGTGTGATGGTAGGTGTGATGGGCGGTGTCGGGGGGTGGCGGTGTGATGGGTGGTGTGATGGGCGGTGTGATGGATGGTGTCGGGGTGTGGCGGTGTGATGGGTGGTGTGATGGGTGGTGTCGGGGTGTGGCGGTGTGATGGGTGGTGTGATGGGCGGTGTGATGGGTGCAGTGATGGATGGTGTCGGGGTGTGGCGGTGTGATGGGTGGTGTGATGGGCGGTGTGATGGGCGGTGTGATGGGTGGTGTGATGGGCGGAGTGATGGGTGGTGTGATGGGCGGTGTCGGGGTGTGGCGGTGTGATGGGTGGTGTGATGGGCGGTGTGATGGGCGGTGTCGGGGTGTGGCGGTGTGATGGTGGTGTGATGGGCGGTGTGATGGGCGATGTGATGGGTGGTGTGATGGGCGGCGTCGGGGTGTGGCGGTGTGATGGGTGGTGTGATCGGTGGTGTTGGGGTGTGGCGGTGTGATGGGCGGTGTGATGGGCGGTGTGATGGGCGGTGTGATGGGCGGTGTGATGGGCGGTGTCGGGGTGTGGCGGTGTGATGGGCGATGTGATGGGTGGTGTGATGGACGGTGTGATGGATGGTGTGATGGGTGGTGTGATGGGCGGTGTGATGGGCGGTGTGATGGGCGGTGTCGGGGTGTGGCGATGTGATGGGTGGTGTGATGGGCGGCGTCGGGGTGTGGCGGTGTGATGGGCGGTGTGATGGGCGGTGTGATGGGTGGTGTGATGGGCGGTGTGATGGGCGGTGTGATGGGCAGTGTTGGGGCAGTGTGAGGGGCGTTGTTGGGGCGGTGTGACGGGCGGTGTTGGGGCGGTGTGACGGGCGGGGTGGCGAGCTATGTGACGGGCGGTTTGACAGGCGGTGTGGGGGCGGTGTGATGGGCGGTGCCAGAGTGTTGCGGTGTGATGGGCGGTGTCGGGGTGTGGCGGTGTGATGGGTGGTGTGATGAATGGTGTCAGGGTGTGGCGGTGTGATGGGTGGTGTGATGGGCGGTGTGATGGGCCGTGTGATGGGCGGTGTGATGGGTGGTGTGATGTGCGGTGTGATGGGTGGTGTGATGGGTGGTGTGATGGGCGGTGTGATGGGTGGTGTGATGGGCGGTGTCGGGGTGTGGCGGTGTGATGGCCGGTGTGATGGGTGGTGTGATGGGCGGTGTGATGGGTGGTGTGATGGGCGGTGTGATGGATGGTGTCGGGGTGTGGCGGTGTGATGGGTGGTGTGATGGGTGTTGTCGGGGTGTGGCGGTGTGATACGTGGTGTGATGGCCGGTGTGATGGGTGGTGTGATGGGCGGTGTGATGGGTGGTGTGATGGGCGGTGTCGGGGTGTGGCGGTGTGATACGTGGTGTGATGGGCGGTGTGATGGGTGGTGTGATGGGCGGTGTGATGGGTGGTGTGATGGGCGGTGTCGGGGTGTGGCGGTGTGATGGGTGGTGTGATGGGTGGTGTCGGGGTGTGGCGGTTTGATGGGTGGTGTGATGGGCGGTGTCGGGGTGTGGCGGTGTGATGGCCAGTGTGACGAGCGGTGTGATGGGCGGTGTTGGTGCGGTGTTGGGGCGGAGTACTGTGAAGGGGCGGTGTTAGGGCGGGCGGAGCGCTGTGAAGGCACGGTGTTAGGGCTGGGCGGTGTTGGGGCTGTGTGTCTGGCAGTGTTGGGGCGTGGCGGTGTTGGGACGGTGTGTCTGGAGGTGTTGGGGCAGTGCCATGTGACGGGCGATGTTGTTTCTGGGCGGTGTGATGGGTGATGTCGCGGTGTGGTGGTGTGAAAGGCGGTGTGACGGGCGGTGTGACGGGCGGTGTCGGGGCGGTGTGATGGGCGGTGTGACGGGTGGTGTGACGGGCAGTGTGATGGGCGGTGTTGGGGCGGGGTGACAGGCGGTGTGACGGGCGATGTTGGGGCGGGGTGACAGGCGGTGTGACAGGCGGTGTGACGGGCGGTGTGATGGGCGGTGTGATGGGCGGTGTGATGGGCAGTGTGATGGGCGGTGTGACGGGCGGTGTGACAGGCGGTGTGATGGGCGGTGTGACAGGCGGTGTGACGGGCGGTGTGATGGGCGGTGTGACAGGCGGTGTGACGGGCGGTGTGATGGGCGGTGTGATGGGCGGTGTGATGGGCGGTGTGATGGGCAGTGTGACAGGCGGTGTGATGGGCGGTGTGATGGGCGGTGTGATGGTCAGTGTGATGGGCGGTGTGACGGGCGGTGTGACAGGCGGTGTGATGGGCGGTGTGACAGGCGGTGTGACGGGCGGTGTGATGGGCGGTGTGATGGGCAGTGTGATGGGCGGTGTGATGGGCGGTGTGACAGGCGGTGTGACGGGCGGTGTTGGGGCGGTGTGATGGGCGGTGTGATGGGCGGTGTGATGGGCGGTGTTGGGGCGGTGTGATGGGCGGTGTCGGGGCGGTGTGATGGGCGGTGTGACGGGCGGTGTGACGGGCGGTGTGACGGGCGGTGTGATGGGCGGTGTCGGGGCGGTGTGATGGGCGGTGTGACGGGCGGTGTGACGGGCGGTGTGACGGGCGGTGTGACGGGTGGTGTGACGGGCGGTGTCGGGGCGGTGTGATGGGCGGTGTGACGGGCGGTGTCGGGGCGGTGTGACGGGCGGTGTGACGGGCGGTGTGACGGGCGGTGTGACGGGCGGTGTGACGGGCGGTGTGACAGGCGGTGTGACGGGCGGTGTTGGGGCGGTGTGACGGGCGGTGTGACGGGTGGTGTGATGGGCGGTGTGACGGGCGGTGTGACAGGCGGTGTGACGCGCGGTGTTGGGGCGGTGTGACGGGCGGTGTGACGGGTGGTGTGACGGGCGGTGTGACGGGCGGTGTTGGGGCGGTGTGACGGGCGGTGTGACGGGCGGTGTGACGGGCGGTGTTGGGGCGGTGTGACGGGCGGTGTCGGGGCGGTGTGACGGGCGGTGTTGGGGCGGTGTGATGGGCGGTGTCGGGGCGGTGTTGGGGCGGTGTGACGGGCGGTGTTGGGGCGGTGTGACGGGTGGTGTTGGGGCGGTGTGACGGGCGGTGTCGGGGCGGTGTGACGGGCGGTGTTGGGGCGGTGTGACGGGCGGTGTCGGGGCGGTGTTGGGGCGGTGTGACGGTCGGTTTTGGGGCAGTGTGACGGGTGGTGTGACGGGTGGTGTGACGGGCGGTGTTGGGGCGGTGTGCCGGGCGGTGTGACGGGTGGTGTGACGGGTGGTGTGACGGGCGGTGTGACGGGCGGTGTGGGGGCGGTGTGACGGGTGGTGTGACGGGCGATGTGACGGGCGGTGTGACGGGCGGTGTGACGGGTGGTGTGGGGGCGGTGTGACGGGCGGTGTGACGGGCGGTGTGACGGGCGGTGTCAGGGCGGTGTGACGGGTGGTGTGGGGGCGGTGTGACGGGTGGTGTGACGGGCGGTGTTGGGGCGGTGTGACGGTCGGTGTTGGGGCGGTGTGACGGTCGGTGTTGGGGCGTTATGGCGGGCGGTGTGACGGGCGGTGTTGGGGCGGTGTGACGGGCGGTGTTGGGGCGGTGTGACGGGCGGTGTTGGGGCGGTGTGACGGGTGGTGTGACGGGCGGTGTTGGGGCGGTGTGACGGGCGGTGTTGGGGCGGTGTGACGGGTGGTGTGACGGGCGGTGTTGGGACGGTGTGACGGGCGGTGTTGGGGCGGTGTCATGGTCGGTGTTGGGGCGGTGTCATGGTCGGTGTTGGGGCGGTGTGACGGGCGGTGTGACGGGTGGTGTGACGGGCGGTGTGACGGGCGGTGTTGGGTTGATGTGACGGGTGGTGTGACGGGCGGTGTTGGGGTGATGTGACGGGTGGTGTGACGGGCGGTGTGACAGGCGGTGTGATGGGCGGTGTGACAGGCCGTGTGACGGGTGGTGTGATGGGCCGTGTTGGGGCAGTGTGAGGGGCGTTGTTGGGGCGGTGTGACGGGCGGTGTGACGGGCAGCGTGACGGGCGGTGTGACAGGCGGTGTGACGGGCGGTGTTGGGGCGGTGTGACGGGCGGTGTGACGGGCGGTGTGACGGGCGGTGTTGGGGCGGTGTGACGGGCGGTGTTGGGTTGATGTGACGGGTGGTGTGACAGGCGGTGTGACAGGCGGTGTGATGGGCGGTGTGACAGGCGGTGTGACGGGTGGTGTGATGGGCCGTGTTGGGGCAGTGTGAGGGGCGTTGTTGGGGCGGTGTGACCGGCGGTGTGATGGTCGGTGTTGGGACGGTGTGACGGGTGGTGTGATGGTCGGAGTTGGGGCGGTGTGACAGGCGGTGTGACGGGCGGTGTGATGGGCGGTGTTGGGGCGGTGTGACGGGCGGTGTTGGGGCGGTGTGACGGGCGGTGTGACGGGCAGTGTGATGGGCGGTGTGACAGGCGGTGTGACGGGCGGTGTTGTGGCGGTGTGACAGGCGGTGTGACAGGCGGTGTGACGGGCGGTGTTGGGGCGGTGTGACAGGCGGTGTGACGGGCGGTGTGACGGGCGGTGTGACGGGCGGTGTTGGGGCGGTGTGACAGGCGGTGTGACGGGTGGTGTGACGGGCGGTGTGACGGGCGGTGTTGGGGCGGTGTGACAGGCGGTGTGACGGGCGGTGTGATGGGCGGTGTTGGGGCAGTGTGACGGGCGGTGTTGGGGCGGTGTGACGGGCGGTGTGACGGGCAGTGTGATGGGCGGTGTGACAGGCGCTGTGACGGGCGGTGTTGGGGCGGTGTGACATGCGGTGTGACGGGCGGTGTTGGGGCGGTGTGACAGGCGGTGTGACGGGCGGTGTGACGGACGGTGTTGGGGCGGTGTGACATGCGGTGTGACGGGCGGTGTGACGGGCGGTGTTGGGGTGATGTGACGGGTGGTTTGACGGGCGGTGTGACAGGCGGTGTGATGGGCGGTGTGACAGGCGGTGTGACGGGTGGTGTGATGGGCCGTGTTGGGGCAGTGTGAGGGGCGTTGTTGGGGCGGTGTGACCGGCGGTGTGATGGTCGGTGTAGGGGCGGTTGACAGGCGGTGTGATGGGGGGTGTGACACGCGGTTTGACAGGCGGTGTGACGGGCGGTGTTGGGGCGGTGTGACGGGCGGTGTTGGGGCGGTGTGACGGGTGGTGTGACGGGCGGTGTTGGGGCGGTGTGACGGGTGGTGTGACGGGCGGTGTTGGGACGGTGTGATGGTCGGTGTTGGGGCGGTGTGACGGTCGGTGTTGGGGCGGTGTGATGGGCGGTATCGGGGTGTGGCGGTGTGACGGGCGGTGTGACGGGCGGTGTGATGGGCGGTGTCGGGGCGGTGTCAGGGTGTTGCGGTGTGATGGGCGGTGTTGGGGTCTGGCGGTGTGACGGTGCGGTATCTCGGGCGGTGTGACGGGGATGTATCTCGGGCGGTGTGACGGTGCGGTATCTCGGGCGGTGTGACAGGTCAGGATGGTATCTCAGGCGGTATGACAGGGCGGTATCTCGGGCAGTATGACGGGGCGGTATCTCGGGCGGTGTGACGGGGCGGTATCTCGGGCAGTATGACGGGGCGGTATCTCGGGCGGTGTGACGGGGCGGTATCTCGGGCGGTATGACGGGGCGGTATCTCGGGCGGTATGACAGGGCGGTATCTCGGGCAGTATGACGGGGCGGTATCTCGGGCGGTGTGACGGGGCGGTATCTCGGGCGGTATGACGGGGCGGTATCTCGGTCGGTGTGACGGGGCGGTATCTCGGGCGGTATGACGGGGCGGTATCTCGGGCGGTGTGACGGGGCGGTATCTCGGGCGGTGTGACAGGGCGGTATCTCGGGCGGTGTGACAGGTCAGGATGGTATCTCGGGCGGTGTGACAGGTCAGGCTGGTATCTCGGGCCGTATGACGGGGCGGTATCTCGGGCGGTATGACGGTGCGGTATCTCGGGCGGTGTGACGGGGCGGTATCTCGGGCGGTGTGACGGGGCGGTATCTCGGGCGGTGTGACGGGGCGGTATCTCGGACGGTGTGACGGGGCGGTATCTCGGGCGGTGTGACGGGGCGGTATCTCGGGCGGTGTGACGGGGCGGTATCTCGGGCGGTGTGACGGGGCGGTATCTCGGGCGGTGTGACGGGGCGGTATCTCGGACGGTATGACGGTGCGGTATCTCGGGCGGTGTGACGGGGCGGTATCTCGGGCGGTGTGACGGGGCGGTATCTCGGGCGGTGTGACGGGGCGGTATCTCGGGCGGTGTGACGGGGCGGTATCTCGGACGGTGTGACGGGGCGGTATCTCGGGCGGTATGACAGGGCGGTATCTCGGGCGGTGTGACGGGGCGGTATCTCGGGCGGTGTGACGGGGCGGTATCTCGGGCGGTATGACCGGGCGGTATCTCGGGCGGTGTGACGGGGCGGTATCTCGGGAGGTATGACAGGTCAGGCTGGTATCTCGGGCGGTGTGACGGGGCGGTATCTCGGGCGGTATGACGGGGCGGTATCTCGGGCGTTGTGACGGGGCGGTATCTCGGGCGGTGTGACGGGGCGGTATCTCGGGCGGTGTGACGGGGCGGTATCTCGGGCGGTATGACAGGGCGGTATCTCGGGCGGTATGACGGGGCGGTATCTCGGGCGGTATGACCGGGCGGTATCTCGGGCGGTATGACGGGGCGGTATCTCGGGCGGTATGACGGTGCGGTATCTCGGGCGGTATGACGGTGCGGTATCTCGGGCGGTATGACGGGGCGGTATCTCGGGCGGTATCTTGGGCGGTATGACAGGGCGGTATCTCGGGCGGTGTGACGGGCGGTGTGACGGGTGGTGTGACAGGCGGTGTGACGGGCAGTGTTGGGGCGGGGTGACAGGCGGTGTGACGGGCGATGTTGGGACGGGGTGACAGGCGGTGTGACGGGCGGTGTGACGGGCGATGTGACGGGTGGTGTGACTGGCGGTGTGACGGGCGGTGTGACAGGCGGTGTGATGGGCGGTGTGATGGGCGGTGTGACGGGCGGTGTGACAGGCGATGTGATGGGCGGTGTGATGGGCGGTGTCGGGGTGTGGCGGTGTGATGGGTGGTGTGAGGGGGGTGTGATTGGTGGTGTCGGGGTGTGGCGGTGTGATGGGTGGTGTGATGGGCGGTGTGATGGGCGGTGTCGGGGTGTGGCGGTGTGATGGGTGGTGTGATGGGCGGTGTGATGGGCGGTGTCGGGGTGTGGCGGTGTGATGGGTGGTGTGATGGGCGGTGTCTGGGTGTGGCGGTGTGATGGCCGGTGTGACGGGCGGTGTGATGGGCGGTGTCGGGGTGTGGCGGTGTGATGGGTGGTGTGAGGGGGGTGTGATGGGTGGTGTGATGGGCGGTGTCGGGGTGTGGCGGTGTGATGGGTGGTGTGATGGGCGGTGTGACAGGCGGTGTGACGGGCGGTGTGACAGGCGGTGTGATGGGCGGTGTGACAGGCGGTGTGACGGGCGGTGTGACAGGCGGTGTGACGGGTGGTGTGATGGGCCGTGTTGGGGCGGTGTGACAGGCGGTGTGACGGGCGGTGTTGGGGCGGTGTGACAGGCGGTGTGACGGGCGGTGTGACGGACGGTGTTAGGGCGATGTGACGGGTGGTGTGACGGGCGGTGTGACAGGCGGTGTGATGGGCGGTGTGACAGGCGGTGTGACAGGTGGTGTGATGGGCCGTGTTGGGGCGGTGTGACATGCGGTGTGACGGGCAGTGTGACAGGCGGTGTGATGGGCGGTGTGACAGGCGGTGTGACGGGCGGTGTGACGGGCGGTGTTGGGGCGGTGTGACAGGCGGTGTGACGGGCGGTGTGACGGGCGGTGTTGGGGTGATGTGACGGGTGGTGTGACGGACGGTGTTGGGGCGGTGTGACATGCGGTGTGACGGGCGGTGTGACGGGCGGTGTTGGGGTGATGTGACGGGTGGTGTGACGGGCGGTGTGACAGGCGGTGTGATAGGCGGTGTGACAGGCGGTGTGACGGGTGGTGTGATGGGCCGTGTTGGGGCAGTGTGAGGGGCGTTGTTGGGGCGGTGTGACCGGCGGTGTGATGGTCGGTGTCGGGGCGGTTGACAGGCGGTGTGATGGGGGGTGTGACACGCGGTGTGACAGGCGGTGTGCCGGGCGGTGTGATGGGCGGTGTTGGGGCAGTGTGAGGGGCGTTGTTGGGGCGGTATGATCGGCGGTGTGATGGTCGGTGTTGGGGCGGTGTGACGGGCGGGGTGACGGGCCGTGTGACGGGCCGTGTGACGGGCGGTGTTGGGGCGGTGTGACAGGCTGTGTGACGGGCGGTGTTGGGGCAGTGTGACGGGCGGTGTGACGGTCAGTGTTGGGGCGGTGTGACGGGCGGTGTGACAGGCGGTGTGATGGGCGGTGTGATGGGCGGTGTGATGGGTGGTGTGATGGGCGGTGTGATGGGTGGTGTGATGGGCGGTGTCGGGGTGTGGCGGTGTGATGGCCGGTGTGACGGGCGGTGTCGGGGTGTGGCGGTGTGATGGGTGGTGTGATGGGCGGTGTGATGGGCGGTGTCGGGATGTGGCGGTGTGATGGGTGGTGTGATGGGCGGTGTGATGGGCGGTGTGATGGGTGGTGTGATGGGTGGTGTGATGGGTGGTGTGATGGGTGGTGTGATGGGTGGTGTGATGGGCAGTGTGATGGGCGGTGTTGGGGCGGTGTGACGGGCGGTGTGACGGGCGGTGTGATGGGCGGTGTGATGGGTGGTGTGATGGGCGGTGTTGGGGCGGTGTGACGGGCGGTGTGACTGGCAGTGTGATGGGCGGTGTTGGGGCGGTGTGACGGGCGGTGTGACGGGCAGTGTGATGGGCGGTGTGACGGGCGGTGTTGGGGCGGTGTGACGGGCGATGTTGGGGTGATGTGACGGGTGGTGTGACGGGCGGTGTGATGGGCGGTGTGACAGGCGGTGTGACGGGCGGTGTTGGGGCGGTGTGACAGGCGGTGTGACGGGCGGTGTGACGGGCGGTGTTGGGGCGGTGTGACATGCGGTGTTGGGGCGGTGTGACGGGCGGTGTGACGGGCAGTGTGATGGGCGGTGTTGGGGCGGTGTGACGGGCGGTGTGACGGGCAGTGTGATGGGCGGTGTGACAGGCGGTGTGACGGGCGGTGTTGGGGCGGTGTGACGGGCGGTGTGACGGGCGGTGTGATGGGCGGTGTTGGGGCGGTGTGACGGGCGGTGTTGGGGCGGTGTGACGGGCGGTGTGACGGGCAGTGTGATGGGCGGTGTGACAGGCGGTGTGACGGGCGGTGTTGGGGCGGTGTGACAGGCGGTGTGACGGGCGGTGTGACGGACGGTGTTGGGGCGGTGTGACATGCGGTGTGACGGGCGGTGTGACGGGCGGTGTTGGGGTGATGTGACGGGTGGTGTGACGGGCGGTGTGACAGGCGGTGTGATGGGCGGTGTGACAGGCGGTGTGACGGGTGGTGTGATGGGCCGTGTTGGGGCAGTGTGAGGGGCGTTGTTGGGGCGGTGTGACCGGCGGTGTGATGGTCGGTGTCGGGGCGGTTGACAGGCGGTGTGATGGAAGGTGTGACACGCGGTGTGACAGGCGGTGTGACGGGCGGTGTGATGGGCGGTGTTGGGGCAGTGTGAGGGGCGTTGTTGGGGCGGTATGACCGGCGGTGTGATGGTCGGTGTTGGGGTGGTGTGACGGGCGGGGTGACGGGCCGTGTGACGGGCCGTGTGACGGGCGGTGTTGGGGCGGTGTGACAGGCGGTGTGACGGTCAGTGTTGGGGCGGTGTGACGGTCAGTGTTGGGGCGGTGTGACGGGCAGTGTGACGGGCGGTGTGATGGGTGGTGTGATGGGCGGTGTGATGGGTGGTGTGATGGGCGGTGTCGGGAGGTGGCGGTGTGATGGGTGGTGTGATGGGCGGTGTGATGGGTGGTGTGATGGGTGGTGTCAGGGTGTGGCGTTGTGATGGGTGGTGTGATGGGCGGTGTGATGGGCGCAGTGATGGATGGTGTCGGGGTGTGGCGGTGTGATGGGTGGTGTGATTGGTGGTGTGATGGGCGGTGTGATGGATGGTGTCGGGGTGTGGCGGTGTGATGGGTGGTGTGATGGGCGGTGTGATGGGCGGTGTGATGGGTGGTGTGATGGGCGGTGTGATGGGTGGTGTGACGGGCGGTGTGATGGGCGGTGTTGGGGTGTGGCGGTGTGATGGGTGGTGTGATGGGCGGTGTCAGGGTGTGGCGTTGTGATGGGTGGTGTGATGGGCGGTGTGATGGGCGCAGTGATGGATGGTGTCGGGGTGTGGCGGTGTGATGGGTGGTGTGATGGGCGGTGTGATGGGCGGTGTGATGGATGGTGTCGGGGTGTGGCGGTGTGATGGGTGGTGTGATGGGTGGTGTCAGGGTGTGGCGTTGTGATGGGTGGTGTGATGGGCGGTGTGATGGGCGCAGTGATGGATGGTGTCGGGGTGTGGCGGTGTGATGGGTGGTGTGATGGGCGGTGTCGGGGGGTGGCGGTGTGATGGGTGGTGTGATGGGTGGTGTCGGGGTGTGGCGGTGTGATGGGTGGTGTCGGGGTGTGGCGGTGTGATGGCCGGTGTGACGGGCGGTGTGATGGGCGGTGTTGGGGTGTGGCGGTGTGATGGGTGGTGTGATGGGCGGTGTGATTGGTGGTGTCGGGGTGTGGCGGTGTGATGGGTGGTGTGATGGGCGGTGTGATTGGTGGTGTCGGGATGTGGCGGTGTGATGGGTGGTGTGATGGGCGGTGTGATGGGTGGTGTGATGGGCGGTGTGATCGGTGGTGTCGGGGTGTGGCGGTGTGATGGGTGGTGTGATGGGCGGTGTGATTGGTGGTGTCGGGATGTGGCGGTGTGATGGGTGGTGTGATGGGCGGTGTGATGGGCGGTGTCGGGATGTGGCGGTGTGATGGGTTGTGTGATGGGCGGTGTGATGGGTGGTGTGATGGGCGGTGTGATGGGCGGTGTGATGGGTGGTGTGATGGGCGGTGTGATGGGTGGTGTGATGGGCGGTGTGATGGGTTGTGTGATGGGCGGTGTGATGGGCGGTGTGATGGGCGGTGTGATGGGTGGTGTGATGGGCGGTGTGATGGGCGGTGTGATGGGTGGTGTGATGGGCGGTGTGACGGGCGGTGTGATGGGCGGTGTTGGGGCGGTGTGACGGGCGGTGTGACGGGCAGTGTGATGGGCGGTGTGACAGGCGGTGTGACGGGCGGTGTTGGGGCGGTGTGACAGGCGGTGTGATGGGCGGTGTGACAGGCGGTGTGACGGGTGGTGTGATGGGCCGTGTTGGGGCGGTGTGACCGGCGGGGTGACGGGCCGTGTGACGGGCCGTGTGACGGGCGGTGTTGGGGCGGTGTGACAGGCGGTGTGACGGGCGGTGTTGGGGCGGTGTGACGGGCGGTGTGACGGTCAGTGTTGGGGCGGTGTGACGGGCGGTGTGACGAGCGGTGTTGGGCCGGTGTGACAGGCGGTGTGACAGGCGGTGTGATGGGCGGTGTGATTGGCGGTGTGATGGGTGGTGTGATGGGCGGTGTCGGGGTGTGGAGGTGTGATGGCCGGTGTGACGGGCGGTGTGATGGGCGGTGTCGGGGTGTGGCGGTGTGATGGGTGTTGTGATGGGCGGTGTGATGGTAGGTGTGATGGGCGGTGTCGGGGGGTGGCGGTGTGATGGGTGGTGTGATGGGCGGTGTGATGGGTGGTGTGATGGGTGGTGTCGGGGTGTGGCGGTGTGATGGGTGGTGTGATGGGCGGTGTGATGGGCGCAGTGATGGATGGTGTCGGGGTGTGGCGGTGTGATGGGTGGTGTGATGGGCGGTGTGATGGGCGGTGTGATGGGTGGTGTGATGGGCGGAGTGATGGGTGGTGTGATGGGCGGTGTCGGGGTGTGGCGGTGTGATGGGTGGTGTGATGGGCGGTGTGATGGGCGGTGTCGGGGTGTGGCGGTGTGATGGTGGTGTGATGGGCGGTGTGATGGGCGATGTGATGGGTGGTGTGATGGGCGGCGTCGGGGTGTGGCGGTGTGATGGGTGGTGTGATCGGTGGTGTTGGGGTGTGGCGGTGTGATGGGCGGTGTGATGGGCGGTGTGATGGGCGGTGTGATGGGCGGTGTCGGCGTGTGGCGGTGTGATGGGCGATGTGATGGGTGGTGTGATGGGCGGTGTGATGGATGGTGTGATGGGTGGTGTGATGGGCGGTGTGATGGGCGGTGTGATGGGCGGTGTCGGGGTGTGGCGATGTGATGGGTGGTGTGATGGGCGGCGTCGGGGTGTGGCGGTGTGATGGGCGGTGTGATGGGCGGTGTGATGGGTGGTGTGATGGGCGGTGTGATGGGCGGTGTGATGGGCAGTGTTGGGGCAGTGTGAGGGGCGTTGTTGGGGCGGTGTGACGGGCGGTGTTGGGGCGGTGTGACGGGCGGGGTGGCGAGCCGTGTGACGGGCGGTTTGACAGGCGGTGTGGGGGCGGTGTGATGGGCGGTGCCAGAGTGTTGCGGTGTGATGGGCGGTGTCGGGGTGTGGCGGTGTGATGGGTGGTGTGATGAATGGTGTCAGGGTGTGGCGGTGTGATGGGTGGTGTGATGGGCGGTGTGATGGGCCGTGTGATGGGCGGTGTGATGGGTGGTGTGATGTGCGGTGTGATGGGTGGTGTGATGGGTGGTGTGATGGGCGGTGTGATGGGTGGTGTGATGGGCGGTGTCGGGGTGTGGCGGTGTGATGGCCGGTGTGATGGGTGGTGTGATGGGCGGTGTGATGGGTGGTGTGATGGGCGGTGTGATGGATGGTGTCGGGGTGTGGCGGTGTGATGGGTGGTGTGATGGGTGTTGTCGGGGTGTGGCGGTGTGATACGTGGTGTGATGGCCGGTGTGATGGGTGGTGTGATGGGCGGTGTGATGGGTGGTGTGATGGGCGGTGTCGGGGTGTGGCGGTGTGATGGGTGGTGTGATGGGTGGTGTCGGGGTGTGGCGGTGTGATACGTGGTGTGATGGGCGGTGTGATGGGTGGTGTGATGGGCGGTGTGATGGGTGGTGTGATGGGCGGTGTCGGGGTGTGGCGGTGTGATGGGTGGTGTGATGGGTGGTGTCGGGGTGTGGCGGTTTGATGGGTGGTGTGATGGGCGGTGTCGGGGTGTGGCGGTGTGATGGCCAGTGTGACGAGCGGTGTGATGGGCGGTGTTGGTGCGGTGTTGGGGCGGAGTACTGTGAAGGGGCGGTGTTGGGGCGGGCGGAGCGCTGTGAAGGCACGGTGTTAGGGCAGGGCGGTGTTGGGGCTGTGTGTCTGGCAGTGTTGGGGCGTGGCGGTGTTGGGACGGTGTGTCTGGAGGTGTTGGGGCAGTGCCATGTGACGGGCGATGTTGTTTCTGGGCGGTGTGATGGGTGATGTCGCGGTGTGGTGGTGTGAAAGGCGGTGTGACGGGCGGTGTGACGGGCGGTGTCGGGGCGGTGTGATGGGCGGTGTGACGGGTGGTGTGACGGGCAGTGTGATGGGCGGTGTTGGGGCGGGGTGACAGGCGGTGTGACGGGCGATGTTGGGGCGGGGTGACAGGCGGTGTGATGGGCGGTGTGACAGGCGGTGTGATGGGCGGTGTGATGGGCGGTGTGATGGGCGGTGTGACAGGCGGTGTGACGGGCGGTGTGACAGGCGGTGTGATGGGCGGTGTGATGGGCGGTGTGATGGGCGGTGTGATGGGCGGTGTGACGGGCGGTGTTGGGGCGGTGTGACTGGCGGGGTGACGGGCATTGTGACGGGCGGTGTGATGGGCGGTGTGATGGGCGGTGTGATGGGCAGTGTGATGGGCGGTGTGATGGGCGGTGTGACAGGCGGTGTGACGGGCGGTGTTGGGGCGGTGTGATGGGCGGTGTGATGGGCGGTGTGATGGGCGGTGTGACGGGCGGTGTTGGGGCGGTGTGACTGGCGGGGTGACGGGCAGTGTGACGGGCAGTGTGACAGGCGATGTGATGGGCGGTGTGACAGGCGGTGTGACAGGCGGTGTTGGGGCGTGGTGACAGGCGGTGTGACGGGCGGTATGACGGGCAGTGTGACGGCGGTGTGGCGGGCGGTGTTGGGGCGGTGTGATGGGCGGTGTGATGGGCGGTGTGATGGGCGGTGTGATCGGTGGTGTGACAGGCGGTGTGACGGGCGGTGTTGGGGCGTGGTGACAGGCGGTGTGACGGGCGGTATGACGGGCAGTGTGACGGCGGTGTGGCGGGCGGTGTGATGGGCGGTATCGGGGTGTGGCGGTGTGACGGGCGGTGTGATGGGCGGTGTGATGGGCGGTGTCGGTGCGGTGTCAGGGTGTTGCGGTGTGATGGGCGGTGTTGGGGTCTGGCGGTGTGATGGGCGGTATCTCGGGCGGTGTGACGGGGATGTATCTCGGGCGGTATGACAGGGCGGTATCTCGGGCGGTGTGACGGGGCGGTATCTCGGGCGGTGTGACGGGGCGGTATCTCGGGCGGTGTGACGGGGCGGTATCTCGGGCGGTGTGTCGGGGCGGTATCTCGGGCGGTGTGTCGGGGCGGTATCTCGGGCGGTGTGACAGGTCAGGCTGGTATCTCGGGCAGTGTGACGGGGCGGTATCTCGGGCGGTGTGACGGGGCGGTATCTCGGGCGGTGTGACGGGGCGGTATCTCGGGCGGTGTGACGGGGCGGTATCTCGGGCGGTGTGATGGGGCGGTATCTCGGGCGGTGTGACGGGGCGGTATCTCGGGCGGTGTGACGGGGCGGTATCTCGGGAGGTATGACGGGGCGGTATCTCGGGAGGTATGACGGGGCGGTATCTCGGGCGGTGTGACGGGGCGGTATCTCGGGAGGTATGACGGGGCGGTATCTCGGGCGGTGTGACGGGGCGGTATCTCGGGCGGTGTGACGGGGCGGTATCTCGGGCGGTGTGACGGGGCGGTATCTCGGGCGGTGTGACGGGGCGGTATCTCGGGCGGTATGACAGGGCGGTATCTCGAGTGGTATGACGGGGCGGTATCTCGGGCGGTGTGACAGGGCGGTATCTCGGGCGGTGTGACAGGGCGGTATCTCGGGCGGTGTGACAGGGCGGTATCTCGGGCGGTGTGACAGGGCGGTATCTCGGGCGGTGTGACGGGGCGGTATCTCGGGCGGTGTGACGGGGCGGTATCTCGGGCGGTGTGACGGGGCGGTATCTCGGGTGGTATGACAGGGCGGTATCTCGGGCGGTATGACGGGGCGGTATCTCGGGCGGTATGACGGTGCGGTATCTCGGGCGGTGTGACAGGTCAGGCTGGTATCTCGGGCGGTGTGACAGGGCGGTATCTCGGGCGGTTTGACGGGGCGGTATCTCGGGCAGTATGACGGGGCGGTATCTCGGGCGGTGTGACGGGGCGGTATCTCGGGCGGTGTGACAGGTCAGGCTGGTATCTCGGGCAGTATGACGGGGCGGTATCTCGGGCGGTGTGACGGGGCGGTATCTCGGGCGGTGTGACAGGTCAGGCTGGTATCTCGGGCGGTGTGACGGGGCGGTATCTCGGGCGGTGTGACGGGGCGGTATCTCGGGCGGTGTGACGGAGTGGTATCTCGGGCGGTATGACGGGGTGGTATCTCGGGAGGTATGACAGGTCAGGCTGGTATCTCGGGCGGTGTGACCGTGCGGTATCTCGGGCGCTGTGACGGGGCGGTATCTCGGGCGGTATGACAGGGCGGTATCTCGGGAGGTATGACGGGGCGGTATCTCGGGCGGTGTGACGGGGCGGTATCTCGGGCGGTGTGACGGGGCGGTATCTCGGGCGGTGTGACGGGGCGGTATCTCGGGAGGTATGACAGGGCGGTATCTCGGGAGGTATGACGGGGCGGTATCTCGGGCGGTGTGACGGGGCGGTATCTCGGGCGGTGTGACGGTGCGGTATCTCGGGCGGTATGACAGGGCGGTATCTCGGGAGGTATGACGGGGCGGTATCTCGGGCGGTATGACAGGGCGGTATCTCGGGCGGTATGACGGGGCGGTATCTCGGTCGGTGTGACGGGGCGGTATCTCGGGCGGTGTGTCGGGGCGGTATCTCGGGCGGTGTGACGGTGCGGTATCTCGGTCGGTGTGACGGGGCGGTATCTCGGGCGGTATGACAGGGCGGTATCTCGGGCGGTATGACGGGGCGGTATCTCGGGCGGTGTGACGGTGCGGTATCTCGGGCGGTGTGACAGGGCGGTATCTCGGGCGGTATGACGGGGCGGTATCTCGGGCGGTATGACGGGGCGGTATCTCGGGCGGTGTGACAGGGCGGTATCTCGGGCGGTGTGACAGGGCGGTATCTCGGGCGGTGTGATGGGGCGGTATCTCGGGCGGTATGACAGGGCGGTATCTCGGGAGGTATGACGGGGCGGTATCTCGGGCGGTATGACAGGGCGGTATCTCGGGAGGTATGACGGGGCGGTATCTCGGGCGGTATGACGGGGCGGTATCTCGGGCGGTGTGACAGGGCGGTATCTCGGGCGGTGTGACAGGGCGGTATCTCGGGCGGTGTGACGGGGCGGTATCTCGGGCGGTGTGACGGGGCGGTATCTCGAGCGGTGTGCCGGGGCGATATCTCGCGCGGTTTGACGGGGCGGTATCTCGGGTGGTGTGACGGGTCAGGCTGGTATCTCGGGCGGTATGACGGGGCGGTATCTCGGGTGGTGTGACAGGGCGGTATCTCGGGCGGTATGACGGGGCGGTATCTCGGGTGGTATGACTGGGCGGTATCTCGGGCGGTATGACGGGGCGGTATCTCGGGCGGTATGACGGGGTGGTATCTCGGGTGGTATGACTGGGCGGTATCTCGGGCGGTATGACGGGGCGGTATCTCGGGCGGTGTGACGGGGCGGTATGACGGGCGGTGTCGGGGCATTGTGACAGGTGGTGTCCAGGTGTGGCCGTGTGACGGGCGGTGTCGTGGTGTGGCGGTGTGACGGGCGGTGTCGGGGCATTGTGACGGGTGGTGTCCAGGTGTGGCAGTGTGACGGGCGGTGTCGGGGTGTGGCGGTGTGACCGGCGGTGTCGGGATGGTGTGACCGGCGGTGTCGGGGTGTGGCGGTGTGAAGGGGCAGAGCAGTGTGTCTGGCGGTGTTGGAGCAGAGCGCTGTGACGGGGCGGTGTTGGGCGGTGTGACCAGGCGGGGCGGTGTGACGAGGATGGACGGTGTGACGGGCAGTATCTCGGGCGGTATCTCGTACGGTGTTGGGGCGGGCCGGTGTGACTGGGCAGTGTTGGGGCGGGCAGTATCTCGGACGGTATCTCGGGCAGTATCTCGGACGGTGTTGGGATGGGGTGGTATCTCGGATGGTGTTGGGGTGGGGCGATATCTCGGGCGGTATCTCGGGCGGTGTTGGGGTGGGGCGGTATCTCGGGCGGTGTTCTGGGCGGTGTCCCGGGCGGTGTTCTGGGCGGTATCCCGGGTGGTGTTCTGGGCGGTGTCCCGGGCGGTGTTCTGGGCGGTGTGACGGGCGGTGTGACGGGCGGTGTTCTGGGCGGTATCCCGGGTGGTGTTCTGGGCGGTGTGACGGGCGGTGTGACGGGCAGTATCCCGGGCGGTGTGACGGGCGGTGTGACGGGCGGTGTTCTGGGCAGTATCCCGGGCGGTGTGACGGGCGGTGTCCCGGGCGGTGTGACGGGCGGTGTGACGGGCGGTGTCCCGGGCGGTGTGACGGGCGGTGTCCCGGGCGGTGTGATGGGCGGTGTGACGGGCGGTGTGACGGGCGGTGTCGGGGTGTGGCGGTGTGACGGGCGGTGTGATGGGCGGTGTCGGGGTGTGGCGGTGTGATGGCCGGTGTGATGGGCGGTGTCGGGGTGTGGCGGTGTGATGGGCGGTGTGATCGGTGGTGTCGGGATGTGGCGGTGTGATGGGTGGTGTGATGGGCGGTGTGATTGGTGGTGTCGGGATGTGGCGGTGTGATGGGTGGTGTGATGGGCGGTGTGATGGGCGGTGTCGGGATGTGGCGGTGTGATGGGTGGTGTGATGGGCGGTGTGATGGGTGGTGTGATGGGTGGTGTGATGGGCGGTGTGATGGGCGGTGTGATGGGCGGTGTTGGGGCGGTGTGACGGGCGGTGTGACGGGCAGTGTGATGGGCGGTGTGACAGGCGGTGTGACGGGCGGTGTTGGGGCGGTGTGACGGGCGGTGTGACGGGCGGTGTGATGGGCGGTGTTGGGGCGGTGTGACGGGCGGTGTGACGGGCAGTGTGACAGGCGGTGTGACGGGCGGTGTTGGGGCGGTGTGACGGGCGGTGTTGGGGCGGTGTGACGGGCGGTGTGACGGGCAGTGTGATGGGCGGTGTGACAGGCGGTGTGACGGGCAGTGTGATGGGCGGTGTGACAGGCGGTGTGACGGGCGGTGTTGGGGCGGTGTGACGGGCGGTGTTGGGGCGGTGTTGGGGCGGTGTGACGGGCGGTGTGACGGGCAGTGTGACAGGCGGTGTGACGGGCGGTGTTGGGGCGGTGTGACGGGCGGTGTGACGGGCGGTGTGATGGGCGGTGTTGGGGCGGTGTGACGGGCGGTGTTGGGGCGGTGTGACGGGCGGTGTGACGGGCAGTGTGATGGGCGGTGTGACAGGCGGTGTGACGGGCGGTGTTGGGGCGGTGTGACAGGCGGTGTGACGGGCGGTGTGACGGACGGTGTTGGGGCGGTGTGACATGCGGTGTGACGGGCGGTGTGACGGGCGGTGTTGGGGTGATGTGACGGGTGGTGTGACGGGCGGTGTGACAGGCGGTGTGATGGGCGGTGTGACAGGCGGTGTGACGGGTGGTGTGATGGGCCGTGTTGGGGCAGTGTGAGGGGCGTTGTTGGGGCGGTGTGACCGGCGGTGTGATGGTCGGTGTCGGGGCGGTTGACAGGCGGTGTGATGGAAGGTGTGACACGCGGTGTGACAGGCGGTGTGACGGGCCGTGTGACGGGCCGTGTGACGGGCCGTGTGACGGGCCGTGTGACGGGCGGTGTTGAGGCGGTGTGACAGGCGGTGTGACGGTCAGTGTTGGGGCGGTGTGACGGTCAGTGTTGGGGCGGTGTGACGGGCAGTGTGACGGGCGGTGTTGGGGCGGTGTGATGGTCGGTGTTGGGGCCGTGTGAGGGGCGGTGT
Source organism: Pristiophorus japonicus (assembly GCF_044704955.1). Lineage (NCBI taxonomy): Eukaryota > Metazoa > Chordata > Chondrichthyes > Pristiophoridae > Pristiophorus > Pristiophorus japonicus. Next base: position 3,771,257 of record NC_091983.1, on the reverse strand, counting down.
TGGGCCGGTGTGTCAGGCGGTGTGACAGGCGGTGTGATGGGCGGTGTGATGGGCGGTGTGATGGGTGGTGTGATGGGCGGTGTGATGGGTGGTGTGATGGGCGGTGTGATGGGTGGTGTGATGGGCGGTGTGATGGGTGGTGTGATGGGCGGTGTGATGGGTGGTGTGATGGGTGGTGTGATGGTTGGTGTGATGGGCGGTGTGATGGATGGTGTCGGGGTGTGGCGGTGTGATGGGTGGTGTGATGGGCGGTGTGATGGGCGGTGTGATGGGTGGTGTGATGGGCGGTGTGATGGGTGGTGTGATGGGCGGTGTGATGGGTGGTGTGATGGGCGGTGTCGGGGGGTGGCGGTGTGATGGGTGGTGTGATGGGCGGTGTGATGGGTGGTGTGATGGGTGGTGTCAGGGTGTGGCGTTGTGATGGGTGGTGTGATGGGCGGTGTGATGGGCGCAGTGATGGATGGTGTCGGGGTGTGGCGGTGTGATGGGTGGTGTGATGGGCGGTGTGATGGATGGTGTCGGGGTGTGGCGGTGTGATGGGTGGTGTGATGGGCGGTGTGATGGGCGGTGTGATGGGTGGTGTGATGGGCGGTGTGATGGGTGGTGTGATGGGCGGTGTCGGGGTGTGGCGGTGTGATGGGTGGTGTGATGGGCGGTGTCGGGGTGTGGCGGTGTGATGGGTGGTGTGATGGGTGGTGTGATGGGCGGTGTCGGGGTGTGGCGGTGTGATGGGTGGTGTGATGGGTGGTGTCGGGGTGTGGCGGTGTGATGGGTGGTGTGATGGGCGGTGTCGGGGTGTGGCGGTGTGATGGGTGGTGTGATGGGCGGTGTCGGGGTGTGGCGGTGTGATGGGTGGTGTGATGGGCGGTGTGATGGGCGGTGTGATGGGTGTTGTGATGGGTGGTGTGACGGGCGGTGTGACGGGCGGTGTGACGGGCGGTGTGATGGCCGGTGTGATCGGTGGTGTCGGGGTGTGGCGGTGTGATGGGTGGTGTGATGGGCGGTGTGATGGGCGGTGTGATCGGTGGTGTCGGGGTGTGGCGGTGTGATGGGTGGTGTGACGGGCGGTGTGATAGGCGGTGTGATGGCCGGTGTGATGGGCGGTGTGACGGGCGGTGTGATGGGTGGTGTGATGGGTGGTGTGATGGGCGGTGTGATGGGCGGTGTGATCGGTGGTGTCGGGGTGTGGCGGTGTGATGGGTGGTGTGATGGGCGGTGTGATTGGCGGTGTCGGGATGTGGCGGTGTGATGGGTGGTGTGATGGGCGGTGTGATGGGTGGTGTGATGGGCGGTGTGATGGGCGGTGTGATGGGTGGTGTGATGGGCGGTGTGATGGGCGGTGTTGGGGCAGTGTGACGGGCGGTGTGACAGGCGGTGTGACGGGCGGTGTGACGGACGGTGTGACGGGCGGTGTTGGGGTGATGTGACGGGTGGTGTGACGGGCGGTGTGACGGGCGGTGTGACAGGCGGTGTGACGGGCGGTGTGACGGGCGGTGTTGGGGTGATGTTACGGGTGGTGTGACGGGCGGTGTGACAGGCGGTGTGATGGGCGGTGTGACAGGCGGTGTGACGGGTGGTGTGATGGGCGGTGTGACGGGCGGTGTGACAGTCGGTGTGACGGGCGGTGTGACGGGCGGTGTTGGGGTGATGTGACGGGTGGTGTGACGGGCGGTGTGACAGGCGGTGTGATGGGCCGTGTTGGGGCAGTGTGAGGGGCGTTGTTGGGGCGGTGTGACCGGCGGTGTGATGGTCGGTGTCGGGGCGGTTGACAGGCGGTGTGATGGGGGGTGTGATACGCGGTGTGATAGGCGGTGTGACGGGCGGTGTGATGGGCGGTGTGATGGGCCGTGTTGGGGCAGTGTGAGGGGCGTTGTTGGGGCGGTGTGACCGGCGGTGTGATGATCGGTGTTGGGGCGGGGTGACGGGCGGGGTGACGGGCCGTGTGACGGGCCGTGTGACGGGCGGTGTTGGGGCGGTGTGACAGGCGGTGTGACGGGCGGTGTTGGGGCGGTGTGACGGGCGGTGTGACGGGCGGTGTGACGGTCAGTGTTGGGGCGGTGTGACGGGCGGTGTGACAGGCGGTGTGATGGATGGTGTGATGGGCGGTGTGATGGGTGGTGTGATGGGCGGTGTCGGGGTGTGGCGGTGTGATGGGTGGTGTGATGGGTGGTGTCGGGGTGTGGCGGTGTGATGGGTGGTGTGACGGGCGGTGTTGGGGCCGTGTGAGGGGCGGTGTTGGGGCCGTGTGAGGGGCGGTGTTGGGCCGGTGTGACAGGCGGTGTGACAGGTGGTGTGATGGGCGGTGTGATGGGCGGTGTGATGGGTGGTGTGATGGGCGGTGTGATGGGTGGTGTGATGGGCGGTGTCGGGGTGTGGCGGTGTGATGGCCGGTGTGACGGGCGGTGTGATGGGCGGTGTCGGGGTGTGGCGGTGTGATGGGTGGTGTGATGGGCGGTGTGATGGGTGGTGTGATGGGCGGTGTCGGGGTGTGGCGGTGTGATGGCCGGTGTGACGGGCGGTGTGATGGGCGGTGTTGGGGTGTGGCGGTGTGATGGGTGGTGTGATGGGCGGTGTGATGGGCGGTGTGATGGGTGGTGTGATGGGCGGTGTGATTGGTGGTGTCGGGGTGTGGCGGTGTGATGGGTGGTGTGATGGGCGGTGTGATTGGTGGTGTCGGGATGTGGCGGTGTGATGGGTGGTGTGATGGGCGGTGTGATGGGTGGTGTGATGGGCGGTGTGATCGGTGGTGTCGGGGTGTGGCGGTGTGATGGGTGGTGTGATGGGCGGTGTGATTGGTGGTGTCGGGATGTGGCGGTGTGATGGGTGGTGTGATGGGCGGTGTGATGGGCGGTGTCGGGATGTGGCGGTGTGATGGGCGGTGTGATGGGCGGTGTGATGGGTTGTGTGATGGGCGGTGTGATGGGCGGTGTGATGGGTGGTGTGATGGGCGGTGTGACGGGCGGTGTGATGGGCGGTGTTGGGGCGGTGTGACGGGCGGTGTGATGGGCGGTGTGATGGGTGGTGTGATGGGTGGTGTGATGGGCGGAGTGATGGGTGGTGTGATGGATGGTGTCGGGTTGTGGCGGTGTGATGGGTGGTGTGATGGATGGTGTCGGGTTGTGGCGGTGTGATGGGTGGTGTGATGGGCGGTGTGATGGGCGGTGTCGGGGTGTGGCGGTGTGATGGGTGGTGTGATGGGCGGTGTGATGGGCGGTGTCGGGGTGTGGCGGTGTGATGGGTGGTGTGATGGGCGGTGTGATGGGCGGTGTCGGGGTGTGGCGGTGTGATGGGTGGTGTGATGGGCGGTGTGATGGGCGGTGTGATTGGTGGTGTGATGGGTGGTGTGATGGGCGGAGTGATGGGTGGTGTGATGGGTGGTGTGATGGGCGGTGTGATGGGCGGTGTGATGGGTGGTGTGATGGGCGGAGTGATGGGCGGTGTGATGGGTGGTGTGATGGGTGGTGTGATGGGCGGAGTGATGGGTGGTGTGATGGATGGTGTCGGGTTGTGGCGGTGTGATGGGTGGTGTGATGGGCGGTGTGATTGGTGGTGTGATGGATGGTGTCGGGGTGTGGCGGTGTGATGGGTGGTGTGATGGGCGGTGTGATGGGCGGTGTCGGGGTGTGGCGGTGTGATGGGTGGTGTGATGGGCGGTGTGATGGGCGGTGTCGGGGTGTGGCGGTGTGATGGGTGGTGTGATGGGCGGTGTGATGGGCGGTGTGATTGGTGGTGTGATGGGTGGTGTGATGGGCGGAGTGATGGGTGGTGTGATGGGTGGTGTGATGGGCGGTGTGATGGGCGGTGTGATGGGTGGTGTGATGGGCGGAGTGATGGGTGGTGTGATGGGCGGTGTGATGGGCGGTGTCGGGGTGTGGCGGTGTGATGGTGGTGTGATGGGCGGTGTCGGGGTGTGGCGGTGTGATGGGTGGTGTGATGGGCGGTGTTGGGGTGTGGCGGTGTGATGGTGGTGTGATGGGCGGTGTCGGGGTGTGGCGGTGTGATGGGTGGTGTGATGGGCGGTGTCGGGGTGTGGCGGTGTGATGGTGGTGTGATGGGCGGTGTCGGGGTGTGGCGGTGTGATGGGTGGTGTGATGGATGGTGTCGGGGTGTGGCGGTGTGATGGGTGGTGTGATGGATGGTGTGATGGATGGTGTCGGGGTGTGGCGGTGTGATGGGTGGTGTCGGGGTGTGGCGGTGTGATGGGTGGTGTGATGGATGGTGTCGGGGTGTGGCGGTGTGATACGTGGTGTGATGGGCGGTGTGATGGATGGTGTCGGGGTGTGGCGGTTTGATGGGTGGTGTGATGGATGGTGTCGGGGTGTGGCGGTTTGATGGGTGGTGTGATGGATGGTGTCGGGGTGTGACGGTGTGATGGCCGGTGTGATACGTGGTGTGATGGGCGGTGTGATGGGTGGTGTGATGGGCGGTGTGATGGGTGGTGTGATGGGCGGTGTGATGGGTGGTGTGATGGATGGTGTCGGGGTGTGGCGGTGTGATACGTGGTGTGATGGGTGGTGTGATGGGTGGTGTGATGGGCGGTGTCGGGGTGTGGCGGTGTGATGGCCGGTGTGACGAGCGGTGTGATGGGCGGTGTTGGTGCGGTGTTGGGGCGGAGTACTGTGAAGGGGCGGTGTTGGGGCGGGCGGAGCGCTGTGAAGGCACGGTGTTAGGGCTGGGCGGTGTTGGGGCTGTGTGTCTGGCAGTGTTGGGGCGTGGCGGTGTTGGGACGGTGTGTCTGGAGGTGTTGGGGCAGTGCCATGTGACGGGCGATGTTGTTTCTGGGCGGTGTGATGGGTGATGTCGCGGTGTGGTGGTGTGAAAGGCGGTGTGACGGGCGGTGTGACGGGCAGTGTGATGGGCGGTGTGACGGGCAGTGTGACGGGCGGTGTGATGGGCGGGGTGACAGGCGGTGTGACGGACGATGTTGGGGCGGGGTGACAGGCGGTGTGACAGGCGGTGTGACGGGCGGTGTGACAGGCGGTGTGATGGGCGGTGTGACAGGCGGTGTGACGGGCGGTGTGACAGGCGGTGTGACAGGCGGTGTGACGGGCGGTGTGACGGGCAGTGTGATGGGCGGTGTGACGGGCAGTGTGACAGGCGGTGTGACGGGCGGTGTGACAGGCGGTGTGATGGGCGGTGTGATGGGCGGTGTGATGGGCAGTGTGATGGGCGGTGTGATGGGCGGTGTGATGGGCGGTGTGACAGGCGGTGTGACGGGCGGTGTTGGGGCGGTGTGATGGGCGGTGTGATGGGCGGTGTGATGGGCGGTGTTGGGGCGGTGTGACTGGCGGGGTGACGGGCGGTGTGATGGGCGGTGTGATGGGCGGTGTGACGGGCGGTGTTGGGGCGGTGTGACTGGCGGTGTGACGGGCGGTGTGATGGGCGGTGTGACGGGCGGTGTGACGGGCGGTGTTGGGGCGGTGTGACTGGCGGGGTGACGGGCAGTGTGACGGGCAGTGTGACAGGCGATGTGATGGGCGGTGTGACAGGCGGTGTGACGGGCGGTGTTGGGGCGTGGTGACAGGCGGTGTGACGGGCGGTATGACGGGCAGTGTGGCGGGCGGTGTTGGGGCGGTGTGATGGGCGGTGTGATGGGCGGTGTGATGGGCGGTATCGGGGTGTGGCGGTGTGACGGGCGGTGTGATGGGCGGTGTGATGGGCGGTGTCGGTACGGTGTCAGGGTGTTGCGGTGTGATGGGCGGTGTTGGGGTCTGGCGGTGTGATGGGCGGTATCTCGGGCGGTGTGACAGGGATGTATCTCGGGCGGTATGACAGGGCGGTATCTCGGGCGGTGTGACGGGGCGGTATCTCGGGCGGTGTGACGGGGCGGTATCTCGGGCGGTGTGACGGGGCGGTATCTCGGGCGGTGTGACGGGGCGGTATCTCGGGCGGTGTGACAGGGATGTATCTCGGGCGGTATGACAGGGCGGTATCTCGGGCGGTGTGTCGGGGCGGTATCTCGGGCGGTGTGTCGGGGCGGTATCTCGGGCGGTATGACGGGGCGGTATCTCGGGCGGTGTGACAGGTCAGGCTGGTATCTCGGGCAGTATGACGGGGCGGTATCTCGGGCGGTGTGACGGGGCGGTATCTCGGGCAGTATGACGGGGCGGTATCTCGGGCGGTGTGACAGGTCAGGCTGGTATCTCGGGCAGTGTGATGGGGCGGTATCTCGGGCGGTGTGACGGGGCGGTATCTCGGGCGGTGTGACGGGGCGGTATCTCGGGCGGTGTGACGGGGCGGTATCTCGGGTGGTGTGACGGGGCGGTATCTCGGGCGGTGTGACGGGGCGGTATCTCGGGCAGTATGACGGGGCGGTATCTCGGGCGGTGTGACAGGTCAGGCTGGTATCTCGGGCAGTGTGATGGGGCGGTATCTCGGGCGGTGTGACGGGGCGGTATCTCGGGCGGTGTGACGGGGCGGTATCTCGGGAGGTATGACAGGTGAGGCTGGTATCTCGGGCGGTGTGACGGGGTGGTATCTCGGGCGGTGTGACGGAGTGGTATCTCGGGCGGTATGACAGGGCGGTATCTCGGGCGGTGTGACAGGGCGGTATCTCGGGTGGTATGACGGGGCGGTATCTCGGGCGGTATGACGGGGCGGTATCTCGGGCGGTGTGACAGGGCGGTATCTCGGGCGGTGTGACCGGGCGGTATCTCGGGTGGTATGACAGGGCGGTATCTCGGGCGGTATGACAGGGCGGTATCTCGGGTGGTATGACGGTGCGGTATCTCGGGCGGTATGACAGGGCGGTATCTCGGGCGGTGTGACGGGGCGGTATCTCGGGCGGTGTGACGGGGCGGTATCTCGGGCGGTATGACAGGGCGGTATCTCGGGCGGTGTGACGGGGCGGTATCTCGGGCGGTGTGACGGGGCGGTATCTCGGGCGGTATGACAGGGCGGTATCTCGGGCGGTGTGACGGGGCGGTATCTCGGGCGGTATGACGGGGCGGTATCTCGGGCGGTGTGACGGGGCGGTATCTCGGGCGGTGTGACGGGGCGGTATCTCGGGCGGTATGACGGTGCGGTATCTCGGGCGGTGTGACGGGGCGGTATCTCGGGCGGTCTGACAGGGCGGTATCTCGGGTGGTATGACAGGGCGGTATCTCGGGCGGTGTGACGGGGCGGTATCTCGGGCGGTATGACAGGGCGGTATCTCGGGCGGTGTGTCGGGGCGGTATCTCGGGTGGTATGACTGGGCGGTATCTCGGGCGGTATGACAGGGCGGTATCTCGGGCGGTGTGACGGGGCGGTATCTCGGGCGGTATGACAGGGCGGTATCTCGGGCGGTATGACAGGGCGGTATCTCGGGCGGTATGACAGGGCGGTATCTCGGGCGGTGTGACGGGGCGGTATCTCGGGCGGTGTGACGGGGCGGTATCTCGGGCGGTGTGACGGGGCGGTATCTCGGGCGGTGTGACGGGGCGGTATCTCGGGCGGTGTGACGGGGCGGTGTGACGGGCGGTGTGACGGGTGGTGTCCCGGGCGGTATGACGGGCGGTGTGACGGGTGGTGTCCCGGGCGGTGTGACGGGCGGTATCCCGGGCGGTGTGACGGGCGGTGTGACGGGCGGTGTCCCGGGCGGTGTGACGGGCGGTGTGACGGGCGGTATCCCGGGCGGTGTGACGGGGCGGTATCTCGGGCGGTGTGACGGGGCGGTATCTCGGGCGGTATGACGGTGCGGTATCTCGGGCGGTGTGACGGGGCGGTATCTCGGGCGGTATGACAGGGCGGTATCTCGGGTGGTATGACAGGGCGGTATCTCGGGCGGTGTGACGGGGCGGTGTCTCGGGCGGTATGACAGGGCGGTATCTCGGGCGGTGTGTCGGGGCGGTATCTCGGGTGGTATGACAGGGCGGTATCTCGGGCGGTGTGTCGGGGCGGTATCTCGGGCGGTGTGACGGGGCGGTATCTCGGGCGGTGTGACGGGGCGGTATCTCGGGCGGTATGACAGGGCGGTATCTCGGGCGGTGTGACGGGGCGGTATCTCGGGCGGTATGACGGGGCGGTATCTCGGGCGGTGTGACGGGGCGGTATCTCGGGCGGTGTGACGGGGCGGTATCTCGGGCGGTATGACGGTGCGGTATCTCGGGCGGTGTGACGGGGCGGTATCTCGGGCGGTATGACAGGGCGGTATCTCGGGTGGTATGACGGGGCGGTATCTCGGGCGGTGTGACGGGGCGGTATCTCGGGCGGTGTGACGGGGCGGTATCTCGGGCGGTATGACGGGGCGGTATCTCGGGCGGTATGACAGGGCGGTATCTCGGGCGGTATGACAGGGCGGTATCTCGGGCGGTGTGACGGGGCGGTATCTCGGGCGGTATGACAGGGCGGTATCTCGGGCGGTATGACAGGGCGGTATCTCGGGCGGTATGACAGGGCGGTATCTCGGGCGGTGTGACGGGGCGGTATCTCGGGCGGTGTGACGGGGCGGTATCTCGGGCGGTATGACGGGGCGGTATCTCGGGCGGTGTGACGGGGCGGTATCTCGGGCGGTGTGACGGGGCGGTATCTCGGGCGGTATGACGGTGCGGTATCTCGGGCGGTGTGACGGGGCGGTATCTCGGGCGGTATGACAGGGCGGTATCTCGGGTGGTATGACAGGGCGGTATCTCGGGCGGTGTGACGGGGCGGTATCTCGGGCGGTATGACAGGGCGGTATCTCGGGCGGTGTGTCGGGGCGGTATCTCGGGTGGTATGACAGGGCGGTATCTCGGGCGGTGTGTCGGGGCGGTATCTCGGGCGGTGTGTCGGGGCGGTATCTCGGGTGGTATGACAGGGCGGTATCTCGGGAGGTATGACAGGGCGGTATCTCGGGCGGTGTGAAGGGGCGGTATCTCGGGCGGTGTGACAGGGCGGTATCTCGGGCGGTGTGACGGGGCGGTATCTCGGGCGGTGTGACGGGGCGGTATCTCGGGCGGTGTGTCGGGGCGGTATCTCGGGAGGTATGACGGGGCGGTATCTCGGGCGGTGTGACAGGTCAGGCTGGTATCTCGGGCAGTATGACGGGGCGGTATCTCGGGCGGTGTGACGGGGCGGTATCTCGGGCGGTGTGACGGGGCGGTATCTCGGGCGGTGTGACGGGGCGGTATCTCGGGAGGTGTGACAGGTCAGGCTGGTATCTCGGGCGGTATGACGGGGCGGTATCTCGGGCGGTGTGACGGGGCGGTATCTCGGGAGGTATGACAGGTCAGGCTGGTATCTCGGGCAGTGTGACGGGGCGGTATCTCGGGCGGTATGACGGGGCGGTATCTCGGGCGGTGTGACGGGGCGGTATCTCGGGCGGTATGACGGGGCGGTATCTCGGGCGGTGTGACGGGGCGGTATCTCGGGCGGTGTGACGGGGCGGTATCTCGGGCGGTGTGACGGGGCGGTATCTCGGTCGGTGTGACGGGGCGGTATCTCGGGCGGTGTGACGGGGCGGTATCTCGGGCGGTGTGACGGGGCGGTATCTCGGGCGGTGTGACGGGGCGGTATCTCGGGCGGTGTGACGGGGCGGTATCTCGGGCGGTGTGACGGGGCGGTATCTCGAGCGGTGTGCCGGGGCGATATCTCGGGCGGTTTGACGGGGCGGTATCTCGGGTGGTGTGACGGGTCAGGCTGGTATCTCGGGCGGTATGACGGGGCGGTATCTCTGGTGGTGTGACAGGGCGGTATCTCGGGCGGTATGACGGGGCGGTATCTCGGGCGGTATGACTGGGCGGTATCTCGGGCGGTATGACAGGGCGGTATCTTGGGCGGTATGACGGGGCGGTATCTCGGGCGGTATGACGGGGTGGTATCTCGGGTGGTATGACTGGGCGGTATCTCGGGCGGTATGACGGGGTGGTATCTCGGGCAGTGTGACGGGGCGGTATCTCGGGCGGTGTGACGGGGCGGTATGACGGGCGGTGTCGGGGCATTGTGACAGGTGGTGTCCAGGTGTGGCCGTGTGACGGGCGGTGTCGTGGTGTGGCGGTGTGACAGGCGGTGTCGGGGCATTGTGACGGGTGGTGTCCAGGTGTGGCAGTGTGACGGGCGGTGTCGGGGTGTGGCGGTGTGACCGGCGGTGTCGGGATGGTGTGACCGGCGGTGTCGGGGTGTGGCGGTGTGAAGGGGCGGAGCAGTGTGTCTGGCGGTGTTGGAGCAGAGCGCTGTGACGGGGCGGTGTTGGGCGGTGTGACCAGGCGGGGCGGTGTGACGAGGATGGACGGTGTGACGGGCAGTATCTCGGGCGGTATCTCGTACGGTGTTGGGGCGGGCCGGTGTGACTGGGCAGTGTTGGGGCGGGCAGTATCTCGGACGGTATCTCGGGCAGTATCTCGGACGGTGTTGGGATGGGGTGGTATCTCGGATGGTGTTGGGGTGGGGCGATATCTCGGGCGGTATCTCGGGCGGTGTTGGGGTGGGGCGGTATCTCGGGCGGTGTTCTGGGCGGTGTCCCGGGCGGTGTTCTGGGCGGTATCCCGGGTGGTGTTCTGGGCGGTGTCCCGGGCGGTGTTCTGGGCGGTGTGACGGGCGGTGTTCTGGGCGGTATCCCGGGTGGTGTTCTGGGCGGTGTGACGGGCGGTGTTCTGGGCGGTGTGACGGGCGGTGTGACGGGCGGTGTGACGGGCGGTGTTCTGGGCAGTATCCCGGGCGGTGTGACGGGCGTTGTCCCGGGCGGTGTGACGGGCGGTGTGACGGGCGGTGTCCCGGGCGGTGTGACGGGCGGTGTCCCGGGCGGTGTGACGGGCGGTATCCCGGGCGGTGTGACGGGCGGTATCCCGGGCGGTGTGACGGGCGGTGTGACGGGCGGTGTGACGGGCGGTGTGACGGGTGGTGTGACGGGCGGTGTGACGGGCGGTATCCCGGGCGGTGTGACGGGCGGTGTGACGGGTGGTGTCCCGGGCGGTGTGACGGGTGGTGTGACGGGCGGTGTGACGGGCGGTGTGACGGGCGGTGTGACGGGCGGTGTGACGGGTGGTGTCCCGGGCGGTATGACGGGCGGTGTGACGGGTGGTGTCCCGGGCGGTGTGACGGGCGGTATCCCGGGCGGTGTGACGGGCGGTGTGACGGGCGGTATCCCGGGCGGTGTGACGGGCGGTGTGACGGGCGGTGTCCCGGGCGGTGTGACGGGCGGTGTGACGGGCGGTATCCCGGGCGGTGTGACGGGCGGTATCCCGGGCGGTGTGACGGGCGGTGTGACGGGCGGTGTGACGGGCGGTATCCCGGGCGGTGTGACGGGCGGTGTGACGGGCGGTGTCCCGGGCGGTGTGACGGGCGGTGTGACGGGCGGTGTGACGGGCGGTGTCCCGGGCGGTGTGACGGGCGGTATCCCGGGCGGTGTGACGGGCGGTGTGACGGGCGGTGTCCCGGGCGGTGTGACGGGCGGTGTGACGGGCGGTGTCCCGGGCGGAATCCCGGGCGGTGTGACGGGCGGTGTGACGGGCGGTGTCCCGGGCGGTATCCCGGGCGGGATCTCGGGCGGTATCCCGGGCGGTATCCCGGGCGGTGTGACGGGCGGTATCCCGGGCGGTATCCCGGGCGGTGTGACGGGCGGTGTGACGGGCGGTATCCCGGGCGGTATCCCGGGCGGTGTGACGGGCGGTGTGACGGGCGGAATCCCGGGCGGTATCCCGGGCGGTGTGACGGGCGGTATCCCGGGCGGTATCCCGGGTGGTGTGACGGGCGGTGTTCTGGGCGGAATCCCGGGCGGTATCCTGGGCGGTATCCCGGGCGGTGTGACGGGGCGGGGCGGGGCGGAGCGGCCGGACTCCCACAATGCTGTGTGGAGAGCCGCTCTCACAATGCGGCGGGCCCGGCGGCGGGCGCTCTCTCCTGTCAGTGCGGTGGCTTTTATTGTAAAAAAAACCAACAGCTTGACTTCCGCGTGAACAAAATAAATACAGCAGCAAAGTGAGCGGGGAGTTTGTGCGGCAGCGCGGCCCGGAGCCCGGAGCGGTAAGTGTTGTGTGTGAGGGCCGGGCCGGGGGAGAGCCAGAGCGGGAGAGAGCCCGGCCCGAGCCCGGCGCGGGCCTCAGCGGCTCTACACCGGTGTCAGGCCGGCCGGGATACCGTGATATAGTGAGGGATACAGTGCCCCCGGGCCGGGATACAGTGATACAGTGAGGGATACAGTGCCCCCGGGCCGGGAGACAGTGATATAGTGAGGGATACAGTGCCCCCGGGCCGGGATACAGTGATACAGTGAGGGATACAGTGCCCCCGGGCCGGGAGACAGTGATATAGTGAGGGATACAGTGCCCCCGGGCCGGGAGACAGTGATATAGTGAGGAATACAGTGCCCCCGGGCCGGGATACAGTGATACAGTGAGGGATACAGTGCCCCCGGGCCGGGATACAGTGATATAGTGAGGGATACAGTGCCCCCGGGCCGGGAGACAGTGATATAGTGAGGAATACAGTGCCCCCGGGCCGGGATACAGTGATACAGTGAGGAATACAGTGCCCCCGGGCCGGGAGACAGTGATATAGTGAGGGATACAGTGCCCCCGGGCCGGGAGACAGTGATATAGTGAGGGATACAGTGCCCCCGGGCCAGGATACCGTAATACAGTGAGGGATACAGTGCCCCGGGCCGCGATACCGTAATACAGTGAGGGATACAGTGCCCCCGGGCCGGGATACCGTAATAAAGTGAGGGATACAGTGCCCCCGGGCCGGGATACCGTAATACAGTGAGGGATACAGTGCCCCCGGGCCGGGATACCGTAATACAGTGAGGGATACAGTGCCCCCGGGCCGGGATACAGTGAGGGATTCATTGCCCCCGGGCCGGGATACAGTGATAGTGAGGGATACAGTGCCCCCGGGCCGGGATACAGTGATACAGTGAGGGATACAGTGCCCCCGGGCCGGGATACAGTGATACAGTGAGGGATACAGTGCCCCCGGGCCGGGATATAGTGAGGGATATAGTGAGGGATACAGTGCCCCGGGCCGGGATACCGTAATACAGTGAGGGATACAGTGCCCCGGGCCGGGATACCGTAATACAGTGAGGGATACAGTGCCCCCGGGCCGGGATACCGTAATAAAGTGAGGGATACAGTGCCCCCGGGCCGGGATACCGTAATACAGTGAGGGATACAGTGCCCCGGGCCGGGATACCGTAATACAGTGAGGGATACAGTGCCCCGGGCCGGGATACCGTAATACAGTGAGGGATACAGTGCCCCCGGGCCGGGATACCGTAATAAAGTGAGGGATACAGTGCCCCCGGGCCGGGATACCGTAATACAGTGAGGGATACAGTGCCCCCGGGCCGGGATACCATAATACAGTGAGGGATACAGTGCCCCCGGGCCGGGATACAGTGAGGGATACAGTGCCCCCGGGCCGGGATACAGTGATAGTGAGGGATACAGTGCCCCCGGGCCGGGATACAGTGATACAGTGAGGGATACAGTGCCCCCGGGCCGGGATACAGTGATACAGTGAGGGATACAGTGCCCCCGGGCCGGGATATAGTGAGGGATATAGTGAGGGATACAGTGCCCCGGGCCGGGATACCGTAATACAGTGAGGGATACAGTGCCCCGGGCCGGGATACCGTAATACAGTGAGGGATACAGTGCCCCCGGGCCGGGATACCGTAATAAAGTGAGGGATACAGTGCCCCCGGGCCGGGATACCGTAATACAGTGAGGGATACAGTGCCCCCGGGCCGGGATACCGTAATACAGTGAGGGATACAGTGCCCTCGGGCCGGGATACAGTGATATAGTGAGGGATACAGTGCGCCGGGCCGGGATACCGTGATACAGTGAGGGATACAGTGCCCCCGGGCCGGGATATAGTGAGGGATATAGTGAGGGATACAGTGCCCCCGGGATGGGATACCGTAATACAGTGAGGGATACAGTGCCCCCGGGCCGGGATACCGTGATACAGTGAGGGATACAGTGCCCCCGGGCCGGGATACAGTGATATAGTGAGGGATACAGTGCCCCCGGGCCGGGATACCGTAATACAGTGAGGGATACAGTGCCCCCGGGCCGAGATACAGTGATACAGTGAGGGATACAGTGCCCCCGGGCCGGGATACAGTGAGGGATACAGTGCCCCCGGGCCGGGATACAGTGATACAGTGAGGGATACAGTGCCCCCGGGCCGAGATACAGTGAGGGATACAGTGCCCCGGGCCGGGATACCGTGATACAGTGAGGGATACAGTGCCCCGGGCCGGGATACAGTTATACAGTGAGGGATACAGTGCCCCGGGCCGGGATACCGTGATACAGTGAGGAATACAGTGCCCCGGGCCGGGATACAGTGATACAGTGAGGGATGCAGTGCCCCGGGCCGGGATACCGTGATACAGTGAGGGATACAGTGCCCCGGGCCGGGATACAGTGATAGTGAGGGATACAGTGCCCCCGGGCCAGGATACAGTGATACAGTGAGGGATACAGTGCCCCCGGGCCGGGATACAGTGATACAGTGAGGGATACAGTGCCCCGGGCCGGGATACCGTGATACAGTGAGGAATACAGTGCCCCGGGCCGGGATACAGTGATACAGTGAGGTATACAGTGCCCCGGGCCGGGATACAGTGATACAGTGAGGGATACAGTGCCCCGGGCCGGGATACAGTGATACAGTGAGGGATGCAGTGCCCCGGGCCGGGATACCATGATACAGTGAGGGATACAGTGCCCCGGGCCGGGATACAGTGATACAGTGAGGGATACAGTGCCCCCGGGCCGGGATACAGTGATACAATGCCCCCGGGCCGGGATACAGTGATATAGTGAGGGATACAGTGCCCCGGGCCGGGATACAGTGATACAGTGAGGGATACAGTGCCCCCGGGCCGGGATACAGTGATATAGTGAGGGATACAGTGCCCCCGGGCCGGGATACAGTGATAGTGAGGGATACAGTGCCCCGGGCCGGTATACCGTGATACACTGAGGGATACAGTGCCCCGGGCCGGGATACAGTGATACAGTGAGGGATACAGTGCCCCGGGCCGGGATACAGTGATACAGTGAGGAATACAGTGCCCCCGGGCCGGGATACAGTGCCCCCGGGCCGGGATACAGTGATACAGTGAGGGATGCAGTGCCCCGGGCCGGGATACCGTGATACAGTGAGGGATACAGTGCCCCGGGCCGGGATACCGTAATACAGTGAGGGATACAGTGCCCCCGGGCCGGGATACCGTAATACAGTGAGGGATACAGTGCCCCCGGGCCGGGATACCGTAATACAGTGAGGGATACAGTGCCCCCGGGCCGGGATACCATAATACAGTGAGGGATACAGTGCCCTCGGGCCGGGATACAGTGATATAGTGAGGGATACAGTGCCCCGGGCCGGGATACAGTGAGGGATACAGTGCCCCGGGCCGGGATACCGTGATACAGTGAGGGATACAGTGCCCCCGGGCCGGGATATAGTGAGGGATACAGTGCCCCCGGGCCGGGATACTGTAATACAGTGAGGGATACAGTGCCCCCGGGCCGGGATACCGTGATACAGTGAGGGATACAGTGCCCCCGGGCCGGGATACAGTGATACAGTGAGGGATACAGTGCCCCCGGGCCGGGATACCGTAATACAGTGAGGGATACAGTGCCCTCGGGCCGGGATACAGTGATATAGTGAGGGATACAGTGCCCCGGGCCGGGATACAGTGAGGGATACAGTGCCCCGGGCCGGGATACCGTGATACAGTGAGGGATACAGTGCCCCCGGGCCGGGATATAGTGAGGGATATAGTGAGGGATACAGTGCCCCCGGGCCGGGATACCGTAATACAGTGAGGGATACAGTGCCCCCGGGCCGGGATACCGTGATACAGTGAGGGATACAGTGCCCCCGGGCCGGGATACAGTGATATAGTGAGGGATACAGTGCCCCCGGGCCGGGATACCGTAATACAGTGAGGGATACAGTGCCCCCGGGCCGAGATACAGTGATACAGTGAGGGATACAGTGCCCCCGGGCCGGGATACAGTGAGGGATACAGTGCCCCCGGGCCGGGATACAGTGATACAGTGAGGGATACAGTGCCCCCGGGCCGGGGTACAGTGAGGGATACAGTGCCCCGGGCCGGGATACCGTGATACAGTGAGGGATACAGTGCCCCGGGCCGGGATACAGTTATACAGTGAGGGATACAGTGCCCCGGGCCGGGATACCGTGATACAGTGAGGAATACAGTGCCCCGGGCCGGGATACAGTGATACAGTGAGGGATGCAGTGCCCCGGGCCGGGATACCGTGATACAGTGAGGGATACAGTGCCCCGGGCCGGGATACAGTGAGGGATACAGTGCCCCCGGGCCGGGATACAGTGATACAGTGAGGGATACAGTGCCCCCGGGCCGGGATACAGTGATACAGTGAGGGATACAGTGCCCCGGGCCGGGATACCGTGATACAGTGAGGAATACAGTGCCCCGGGCCGGGATACAGTGATAGTGATACAGTGAGGTATACAGTGCCCCGGGCTGGGATACAGTTATACAGTGAGGGATACAGTGCCCCGGGCCGGGATACAGTGATACAGTGAGGGATGCAGTGCCCCGGGCCGGGATACCGTGATACAGTGAGGGATACAGTGCCCCGGGCCGGGATACAGTGATACAGTGAGGGATACAGTGCCCCCGGGCCGGGATACAGTGATGCAATGCCCCCGGGCCGGGATACAGTGATATAGTGAGGGATACAGTGCCCCGGGCCGGGATACAGTGATACAGTGAGGGATACAGTGCCCCCGGGCCGGGATACAGTGATATAGTGAGGGATACAGTGCCCCCGGGCCGGGATACAGTGATAGTGAGGGATACAGTGCCCCGGGCCGGTATACCGTGATACACTGAGGGATACAGTGCCCCGGGCCGGGATACAGTGATACAGTGAGGGATACAGTGCCCCGGGCCGGGATACAGTGATACAGTGAGGAATACAGTGCCCCCGGGCCGGGATACAGTGCCCCCGGGCCGGGATACAGTGATACAGTGAGGGATGCAGTGCCCCGGGCCGGGATACCGTGATACAGTGAGGGATACAGTGCCCCGGGCCGGGATACCGTAATACAGTGAGGGATACAGTGCCCCCGGGCCGGGATACCGTAATACAGTGAGGGATACAGTGCCCCCGGGCCGGGATACCGTAATACAGTGAGGGATACAGTGCCCTCGGGCCGGGATACAGTGATATAGTGAGTGATACAGTGCCCCGGGCCGGGATACAGTGAGGGATACAGTGCCCCCGGGCCGGGATATAGTGAGGGATATAGTGAGGGATACAGTGCCCCCGGGCCGGGATACCGTAATACAGTGAGGGATACAGTGCCCCCGGGCCGGGATACCGTAATACAGTGAGGGATACAGTGCCCCCGGGCCGAGATACAGTGATACAGTGAGGGATACAGTGCCCCCGGGCCGGGATACAGTGCCCCCGGGCCGGGATACAGTGATACAGTGAGGGATACAGTGCCCCCGGGCCAGGATACAGTGAGGGATACAGTGCCCCGGGCCGGGATACCGTGATACAGTGAGGGATACAGTGCCCCGGGCCGGGATACAGTTATACAGTGAGGGATACAGTGCCCCGGGCCGGGATACCGTGATACAGTGAGGAATACAGTGCCCCGGGCCGGGATACAGTGATACAGTGAGGAATACAGTGCCCCGGGCCGGGATACAGTGATAGTGAGGAATACAGTGCCCTGGGCCGGGATACAGTGATACAGTGAGGGATACAGTGCCCCGGGCCGGGATACAGTGATACAGTGAGGGATGCAGTGCCCCGGGCCGGGATACCGTGATACAGTGAGGGATACATTGCCCCGGGCCGGGATACAGTGATACAGTGAGGGATACAGTGCCCCCGGGCCGGGATACAGTGATAGTGAGGGATACAGTGCCCCGGGCCGGGATACCGTGATACAGTGAGGAATACAATGCCCCGGGCCGGGATACAGTGATACAGTGAGGAATACAGTGCCCCGGGCCGGGATACAGTGATACAGTGAGGGATACAGTGCCCCGGGCCGGGATACAGTGATACAGTGAGGGATGCAGTGCCCCGGGCCGGGATACCGTGATACAGTGAAGGATACAATGCCCCCGGGCCGGGATACAGTGATATAGTGAGGGATACAGTGCCCCGGGCCGGGATACAGTGATACAGTGAGTGATACATTGCCCCCGGGCCGGGATACAGTGATATAGTGAGGGATACAGTGCCCCCGGGCCGGGATACAGTGATAGTGAGGGATACAGTGCCCCGGGCCGGTATACCGTGATACACTGAGGGATACAGTGCCCCGGGCCGGGATACAGTGATACAGTGAGGGATACAGTGCCCCGGGCCGGGATACAGTGATACAGTGAGGAATACAGTGCCCCCGGGCCGGGATACAGTGATATAGTGAGGGATACAGTGCCCCCGGGCCGGGATACCGTGATACAGTGAGGGATACAGTGCCCCGGGCCGGGATACCGTGATACACTGAGGGATACAGTGCCCCGGGCCAGAATACCGTGATATAGTGAGGGATACAGTGCCCCGGGCCGGGATACAGTGCCCCCGGGCCGGGATACAGTGATATAGTGAGGGATACAGTGCCCCGGGCCGGGATACAGTGATAGTGAGGGACACAGTGCCCCCGTACCGGGATACAGTGATATAGTGAGGGATACATTGCCCCCGGGCCGGGATACCGTGAGGGATACAGTGATATAGTGAGGGATACAGTGCCCCCAGGCCGGGATACAGTGATATAGTGAGGGATACAGTGCCCCCGGGCCGGGATACAGTGCCCCCGGGCCGGGATACAGTGCCCCCGGGCCGGGATCCCGTGAGGGATACAGTGCCCCCGGGCCGGGATACCGTGAGGGATACAGTGCCCCCGGGCCGGGATACCGTGAGGGATACAGTGCCCCCGGGCCGGGATATCATGAGGGATACAGTGCCCCCGGGCCGGGATACAGTGATATAGTGAGGGATACAGTGCCCCCGGGCCGGGATACAGTGATATAGTGAGGGATACAGTGCCCCCGGGCCGGGATACCGTGATATAGTGAGGGATACAGTGATATAGTGAGGGATACAGTGCCCCCGGGACGGGATATAGTGAGGGATACAGTGATATAGTGAGGGATACAGTGCCCCCGGGATGGAATACAGTGATATAGTGAGGGATACAGTGCCCCCGGGCCGGGATACAGTGATATAGTGAGTGATACAGTGCCCCCGGGCCGGGATACAGTGACGGATACTGTGCCCCCGGGCCGGGATATTGTGATATCGTGAGGGATACAGTGCCCCGGGCCGGGATATAGTGATGATACAGTGCCCCCGGGACGGGATACAGTGATATAGTGAGGGATACAGTGCCCCCAGGGCCGGGATACAGTGATATAGTGAGAGATACAGTGCCCCAGGGCCGGGATACAGTGATATAGTGAGGGATACAGTGCCCCCAGGGCCGGGATACAGTGATATAGTGAGGGATACAGTGCCCCCGGGCCGTGATACAGTGAGGGATACAGTGCCCCGGGCCGGGATACCGTGATACACTGAGGGATACAGTGCCCCGGGCCGGGATACAGTGATACAGTGAGGGATACAGTGCCCCGGGCCGGGATACAGTGATAGTGAGGAATACAGTGCCCCCGGGCCGGGATACAGTGATATAGTGAGGGATACAGTGCCCCCGGGCCGGGATACAGTGATACAGTGAGGGATACAGTGCCCCGGGCCGGGATACCGTGATACACTGAGGGATACAGTGCCCCGGGCCAGAATACCGTGATATAGTGAGGGATACAGTGCCCCGGGCCGGGATACAGTGATATAGTGAGGGATACAGTGCCCCGGGCCGGGATACAGTGATAGTGAGGGACACAGTGCCCCCGGGCCGGGATACAGTGATATAGTGAGGGATACAGTGCCCCCGGGCCGGGATACCGTGAGGGATACAGTGATATAGTGAGGGATACAGTGCCCCCAGGCCGGGATACAGTGATATAGTGAGGGATACAGTGCCCCCGGGCCGGGATACAGTGCCCCCGGGCCGGGATACAGTGAGGGATACAGTGCCCCCGGGCCGGGATACAGTGCCCCCGGGCCGGGATACAGTGAGGGATACAGTGCCCCCGGGCCGGGATCCCGTGAGGGATACAGTGCCCCCGGGCCGGGATACCGTGAGGGATACAGTGCCCCCGGGCCGGGATACAGTGATATAGTGAGGGATACAGTGCCCCCGGGCCGGGATACAGTGATATAGTGAGGGATACAGTGCCCCCGGGCCGGGACACCGTGATATAGTGAGGGATACAGTGCCCCGGGCCGGGATACAGTGATATAGTGAGGGATACAGTGCCCCCGGGACGGGATATAGTGAGGGATACAGTGATATAGTGAGGGATACAGTGCCCCCGGGCTGGAATACAGTGATATAGTGAGGGATACAGTGCCCCTGGGCCGGGATACAGTGATATAGTGAGGGTATACAGTGCCCCCGGGCCGGGATATAGTGAGGGATACTGTGCCCCCGGGCCGGGATATTGTGATATCGTGAGGGATACAGTGCCCCGGGCCGGGATATAGTGAGGGATACAGTGCCCCCGGGACGGGATACAGTGATATAGTGAGGGATACAGTGCCCCCAGGGCCGGGATACAGTGATATAGTGAGGGATACAGTGCCTTCCAGGGCCGGGATACAGTGATATAGTGAGGGATACAATGCCCCTGGGCCGGGATACAATGATACAGTGAGGGATACAGTGCCCCTGGGCCGGGATACAGTGCCCCCGGGCCAGGATACCGTGATATAGTGAGGGATCCAGTGCCCCCGGGCCGGGATACAGTGATATAGTGAGGGATACAGTGATATAGTGAGGGATACAGTGCCCCCCGGGGCCGGGATGCAGTGCCCCCCGGGGCCGGGATGCAGTGCCCCCCGGGGCCGGGATGCAGTGCCCCCCGGGGCCGGGATGCAGTGCCCCCCGGGGCCGGGATGCAGTGCCCCCCGGGGCCGGGATGCAGTGCCCCCCGGGCCGGGATACAGTGATATAGTGAGGGATACAGTGCCCCCGGGCCAGGATACAGTGCCCCCGGGCCAGGATACAGTGCCTCCGGGCCGGGATACAGTGCTGTAGTGAGGGACGCGGTGCCCCAGGGCCGGGATGTGGTGCCGTAGTGAGGGACATTGTGTCCCCGGGCAGGGCACCGTGTCGCTCCCGGCGGGGGTGGGGTTGGTTTTGCGCGGGGGGGGGGGGGGGTGTTATGTGGCCCTAGTTGCGGTGGAATCACTTTTTTACATTGTCGCAAGACTGTTTGTGGAAAGCAATGGCGATGTGTTTTTGTGTGAAGTACTGAGAGTTTGAGGCGGCGAGTTCCAGTGCCGGCAGCATTGCCTGGTTTGGGGCTTTGCTGTAAACACACCGACTGCCCCAAGCCCCTCCACCCTGCAACCAGCAGCCCACCACACAAAAGCTCGTGGCAACAAGCTGTGCTCGTTTTGCTGGCTCAGGTCATTGCTGACCAACTCGTGCAGCATTCCACAGTCTCCTGGGCAAATCCATCTTTTGCTCGGTGCCAAATCCTTCAATCACTGAGCTGAATGAACAGGATCACTTGTAGCAATTAGCACAACAGTGCATAAAGTTTTGTCAGAACATGGGTTTGGTGATATAATGTACCACACTTGGAGTACTGTGCTCAATTCTGGTCTCTTTATTACATAAAAGGATACAGAGGTGCAAAGATGCAAAAAAAAGATTTACAAGGATGTGACCAGAACTGAGAGGTTGTCACGATCAGGAAAAACTGAACAGGCTGGGGTTCTTTTCTCTAGAAGAGAAGCGATTGAGAGGCGGAGGACTTTAAAATTGTGAAGTGGTTCCATAGGGTAAACGTAAAGAATCCGTTTCCACTTGTGGGAGACCAAAACTAGAGGCCATGAATGTAAGATAGGCACGAATAAATCAAATCGGGAATTCGAGCAACTTCTTAACCCAGATAGTGGTGAGAATGTGGAACTCGCTTCCACAGGCAGTGATCGAGGAAAATAGCGTAGATGCCTTTTAAGGGGAGGCTAGACAAGTAAATGAGAGAGAAAGGAACAGAAGATGCTGATCGGATGAAATGGTGAGGTGGGAGGCGGCTAAACAGTGACATGGACTAGCTGGGTTGAATGGCCTGTTTCTGTGCCGTAATTATGTGTGGACAGTGGTCTCCAAATCCCCCTCATTCTCTGAGAATGCTTGTGGCAAATGGAATTTAATCCAGAGAAGTGTGAGGTAATCAATTTGGGGAGGGCTAACAAGGAAAGGGAATACACATTAAATGGTAGGACACTGAGAAATGTAGAGGAACAAAGGGACCTTGGAGTGCAGGTCCACAGATCCCTGAAGGTAGCAGACCAGGTGGATAAGGTGGTTGAGAAGGCTTACGGAATGCTTGCCTTTATTAGCCAAGCCATAGAATACAAGAGCAGGTAGGTTATGTTTGAACTGTATACAACACTAGTTAGGCCATAGCTGGAGTATTGCGTGCAGTTCTGGTCACCGCATTACAGGAAGGACATGATTGAGCTGGAGAGGGTAGAGAGGAGATTTAGGAGGATGTTGCCGGGAGTGGAGAATTTTAGCTATGAGGACAGATTGGATAGGCTGGATTTGTTTTCTTTGAAACAGAGGAGGCTGAGGGGAAACCTCATTAAGATGTTAGAAATTAGTGGATAGAAAGGGCCTATTTTCCTTAGCAGAGGGGTCAACAACCAGGGGGCACAAATTTAAAGTAATTGGTCGAAGGTTTAGAGGGGATTTGAGGAGAAATTTCTTTGAGGGTGGTGGGGGTCTGGAACTCACTGCCTGAAAGGGTGGTAGAGGCAGAAACCCTCACCACATTTAAAAAGTACTTGGATGTGCACTTAAAGTACTGTAACCTGCAGGGCTACGGACCCAGAGCTGGAAAGTGGGATGAGGCTGGATAGCCTCTTGTTGGCCGGCACGGGCACGATGGGCCGAAATGACCTCTTTCCGTGCTGTAAATTTCTATGAGACTGGAAGTGCCGATGTCACTCCTTCCCTGGTCTTCAGCGTAGCCACAAGCATCTGTAACGCTAGTGCCATCATTTATTAAGAAAAGACTTACATTTATATGTGTTTTTCCAGGACGTCCCAAAGTGCTTTACAGCCAATGAAGAACGTTTTGGAGTGTAGTTACTGTTGTAATGTGGGAAACGCGGCAGTAATCTGCACACAGCAAGCTCCCACAGACAGTGATGTGATAATGACCAGCTATTCTATTTTTAAAATGATGTTGGTTGAGGGATAAATATCAGCCAGGACACCGGGGAGAACTCCCTTGCTGCTCTTCGAAATAGTGCCATGGGACCTTTTATGTCTGCCTGAGAGAGAGGGTCTTGTTTTAATGTCTCAACTGAAAGAAGGCACCTCTGACAGAGCAGCACTCCCTCACCACTGCACTGGAGTGTCAGCCTGGATGGTGTTCCCAAGCGCCTGCTGCCCTTGTCCTTCTAGGTTGTGGGGTTGGAAAGATCACGTATTATGAGTAAGCACATCCAGGAGTGGGACTTGAACCCACAACCTTCTGACTCTGATGCGAGAGTGCTAAGCCACAATTGACATCATCGTCATAGGCAGTCCCTCGGAATCGAGGAAGACTTGCTTCCACTGCTAAAGTGAGTTTTTTGATGGCTGAACAGACCAATACGAGAGCCACTGTCCCTGTCACAGGTGGGACAGATATTCGTCAGGGGAAGGGGTGGGTGGGACTGATTTGTCTTCCGCTGCCTGCGCTTGGCCTCTTCACACTCTTTGCGTTGAGACTCGAAGAGCTCAACGCCCTCCCGGATGCACTTTCTCCACTTAGGGCGGTCTTCGGCCAGGGGTTCCCAGGTGTCAGTGGTGATGTCGCACTTCACCAGGGAGGCTTTGAGGGTGTCCTTGTAACGTTTCCGCTGCCCACCTTTGTCTCGTTTACCACGAGGGAGCTCTGCATAGAGCAATTGCTTTGGGAGTCTCGTGTCTGGCATGCGAACTATGTGGCCTGCCCAGCGAAGCTGATCGAGTGTGGTTAGTGCTTCAATGCTGGGGATATTAGCCTGGTCGAGGACACTGATGTTGGTGCGTCTGTCCTCCCAGGGGATTTGCAGGATCTTGTGGCGACATCGTTGGTGACATATCTCCAGCGACTTGAGGTGTCTTCTGTACAACTGACACTACATTTATGAGAGATACTTATTCTGTGCCTGTGTGTCTATAACCTCTGTAACTCAGGCTATAAGTGCAGGTGCCTCAGTGCTAGGCTGCAGTGCAGATAATTGCTCCTCCACTCCAGCGCAGACCTGGGAGTTGGACTGCAGGAGGCTCACACCATCTCCCACTGCTTTGTCTGAGACACGTAACTCTTCAGTACAGGGCTGGGCCTGTGGTCGTTTTGGTGTTAAAGGCAGCCCACTAAAGATCCATCAACATTCAGTTCAGTGGCCTTCCCAAAGCCTGCCCCCAGCCAAGTCTCAGATCACCTACCATCTCACCGAAGGGCCGTGCTTACGGCGCGCATTCCGCCATATGCAACTAAGTCCATACAGTAGAGCCTGGACTCCAGTCCTTTGCCACTGGACCAAGACCTTGCTCAGCTAGGCCCGTGTGGTGACTGGTGTGCAACGGCCACCCCTTGTTAAAAGAAAAGAAAAGATGTACAGGCATCTTCCAGCCTTCAATATGAAGTTTGGGACCCTCGTGGACAACTCCAGTGGTGGCACAAAGCACACTACACGCTGCCCTGTATCAGATGCCCCCTCACCAACCTCCACCAGTATTGTCGCTTCACCATCGATGTTCAGTTTCAGTGCTCACCCTCTGCTTGCTCATCAGCATCCGTATCAGATTGTCCAGGGGTGCTGCTTCCTGACCAGATGTGGCAGCCCATACTTGGTGCCATCGATTGTGCTGTTTAGATTCAGCTCAGATCCCGCTTTGGGATCTCCTTGCTCTGGGTATAGAGCTGATTTTGATAAAGAATTCTTGGGATATGGGTGTCGCGAGTAAGATGGGCATTTATTGGCCACCCCTATCCCATGGACCCCCATTGTCCGTGTGGTGAAGGTGCTCCCACAGTGCTGTTAGGGAGGGAGTTCCAGGATTTTGACCCAGCGACGATGAAGGAACGGTGATCTATTTCCAATTCAGGATGCTGTGTGACTTTGAGGGGAACTTGGAGGTGATGGTGTTCCCATGTGCCTGCTGCCCTCGTCCTTTGAGGTTGCGGAATTGGGCAGATCATGTATTATGAGGAAGCACATTTATCCTTTGTCGTTATCCTAGTGTGTGTTACTCATTATGACGTAACCTTCTGCAAATCATGAAATACCTGAATATTACGATACTTTGCACAAGTTCAGCACTCTCCTCTAGTTCTTGATAACCACAAGCTCTCCTGGCCAAACCATAATTTGCTGAAGATTGAGTGGTTTTATGGCTGTCATACACCCACTCCCCAATCTGTTGCATGCAGTTAACCTCTGGCTACTACTCGCTGGTTTAGTATTTAAACAGGAGAGCAGTGTGTCTTGAGACAGTGATTTTACACGTGCATATACTGTTTGCTATCCTAACATTAATAACGTGATTTGCATAACCCTTGCTATTTTCATTTCCGCTGCATGACTAACCACATCCTTCCAAATATTTTAATATCAAAGTAACACCTCGCTCTTGAGCCAGGAGGCTTCTCATTACTCCGACCGCCCCCAGTGACTCGGTGACAACATTCTCACTTTTGAGTCAAAAAGTTGAGGGTTCGAGAAGTCCCATTATAAGAACTTGAGAACGTAATCCAGGCTGACACTCCCAATGCAGTACTGAGGGAGCGCCGCGCTGTCGGAGGGGCAGTACTGCGGGAGTGCCGGAGG
Source organism: Pristiophorus japonicus (assembly GCF_044704955.1). Taxonomy (NCBI): domain Eukaryota; kingdom Metazoa; phylum Chordata; class Chondrichthyes; family Pristiophoridae; genus Pristiophorus; species Pristiophorus japonicus. The sequence continues at coordinate 3,745,371 of NC_091983.1, read as the reverse complement.
GGCAGTACTGTGGGAGAGCCGCACCATCGGAGGGGTAGTACTGGGGGAGTGCTGCACTGTCGGAGTGGCAGTACTGATGGAGCGCCGCACTGTCGGAGGGGTAGTACTGCGGGAGCACCGCACCGTCGGAGGGGCAGTACTGAGGGAGCGGCGCACTGTCGGAGGGGCAGTACTGAGGAGGGTCAGTACTGCGGGAGCGCCGCACCGTCGGAGGGGTAGTACTGGGGGAGTGCCGCACTGTCAGAGGGGCAGTACTGAGGGAGCGCCGCACTGTCGGAGGGGCAGTACTGAGGGGGGGCAGTACTGGGGGAGTGCCGCACCGTCGGAGGGGCAGTACTGAGGGAGCGCTCCCGTGCCATACATCAAACTCCCATCCTCCAATTGTTGTTGAGAGTCCAGCATACTGTGCATTGGGCCTCCCGTCCCCACTTCCCTCTCATTCAGTTATCATGGAAGTGGGACTGGCTCCCTAAAGTCGACCTCTTCTACATACAAGCTGATGGAAGCTTTCTGTCTCTGGAGCTTGGTAGCTATTGGAGGGGGGGCTAGCAGTGTAACCAATAGGAGCATTAGGCTGTGTGAATGGATGGATCTCGCCCCTGCCCATGGCCAGAAAGATCTGCTGTTTGTGTACACTGCTGTGTCCATGTGCCACCTTTTTAGGCCATTCTTTGTGCCACCTAATTTATATATTTTTTTGCCACCTGTCAGTAACTGATAAAAACTGAATTTAAAAAAAAAACAACTTGAAAATTGTACCAGAGAGCAAGTCCTGTTCACTCGCTCACCCCTGTGCTCACCGACCTCCATTGGCTGCTGGTCCAGCAACCCCTCGAATTAAACATTCTCATCCTCATATTTATATCCCTCCATAGTCTCACCCCTCCCTATCTCTGTAACCTCCTTCAGCCCGACAACCCTCCCTATCTCTCTAACCTCCTCCAGCCCTACACCCCTCCCTATCTCTGTAACCTCCTCCAGCCCTACAACCCTCCCGATCTCTCTAACCTCCTCCAGCCCTACAACCCTCCCTATCTCTGTAACCTCCTCCAACCCTACATCCCTCCCTATCTCTGTAACCTCCTCCAGCCCGACAACCCTCCCTATCTCTGTAACCTTCTCCAGCCCGACAACCCTCCCTATCTCTGTAACCTCCTCCAGCCCGACAACCCTCCCTATCTCTGTAACCTCCTCCAACCCTACATCCCTCCCTATCTCTGTAACCTCCTCCAGCCCGACAACCCTCCCTATCTCTGTAACCTTCTCCAGCCCGACAACCCTCCCTATCTCTAACCTCCTCCAGCCCGACAACCCTCCCTATCTCTATTACCTCCTCCAGCCCCATAACCCTCCGAGATCTCTGCTCCTCCAATTGTGGGTTCTTGCGCAATTTTAATCGCTGTACCATTGTCGGCCGTGCCTTCAGCTGCCTGGGCCTTCAGCTCTAGAATTCCCTCCCTGATCCTCTCCACCTCTTTACATTGTCCTGGTTATCTTCTGTGCTGTGTAAAACTCAAATTGAAATGCTCTTTAATAAAACCAAAGCTTTGCCTTATTTAACAGCAACTTGCATTTATATAGCACCTTTAACTGAGTAAAACGTCCCAAGGTGCTTCACAGGAGCATTATCAAAGCGTTAACAAAGATTGATACCCGAGCCACATAAGGAGATATTTGGACAGGTGACCAAAAGCTTGGGCAAAGAGGTAGGTTTTAAGGAGTGTCTTAAAGGAGGAGAGAGAGAGAGAGGCAGAGAGGTTTAGGGAGGGAATTCCAGAGTTTGGGCTAGGCAGCTGAAGGCACAGTCACCGATGGTGGAGTGATGGATTCACAAGAAGCCGCAGTTGGAGGAGCACAGAGATCTAGGACTGCTGTAGGGCTGGAGGAAGTTATAAAGGAGGTTATAGTTAAATAACCAAATGTACAGGAATTTGGGAAGCACAGGCGCTATGTTGCTTGAAGGAGAAGACTGAGGAGCTAGGAGACACAGTGTTGCTGCAGCACCACTACTGGCAGGAGCCTGTAATTACAGGTAGTTTCCATTACAAATATGGGCATTGAAATGTATGATCAGAGACATTAACAGGAAGTACACACCGACATATTGGCCCTGAAATTCCGGTTGGAGGCTTTCTTCGGACGAACGCCTCCGATCCAAAATTTCTCCATTAATGTACCTGGTGGTCCCGGAGGCACCTTGGATTCCGGGCAGAGGCCTGCTCTTCCCACGCTTTGCAGTGCGTCCATGTCTTCTAGATACGGACGGAGAAGCTGGAGTCATGTGGGCCTGGCCCACCAATCACTGTGCAGTATTCTCATTGCTAGCGATGGGAACTCCAATTTTACGAGTTCCCATTACTATCAATGAGAATAACCCCCGAAAATACCCAAACACAGAGTAATAAATTTTTAAAAAAAATACACATATTTAAAATTAATTGAAATTAAAGTTAATTAAATGTTTTAGAAAAATATATATTTGTGCAATTTTTTTTTTTTTTGTTTTAATAGGGTTTAAAATAAACACCTTAGTGGACAGGGTTTTTACTATAACAATGTGTATTTAAATGTTATTTTTATATGTTTCAAAACTCTTACCTGCTTTTACCAGGCGTAAAAGTTTGAAGGACATTCGCTGGGCATGAGTTGGGCAAATAGCCCAATCTCTCCCGCACTGATGTCCTTCTCCAGGGGAAGCGGAGGATCTGTCAAGAGATCTTGACAGAGCGGAAAAGCCGGTTTTCGGCGCATGCCCATCGTGCCCCGATAAAAGCGGCTTTTACCAGGCCTCGCAGGGTCTGTGCATATTCTGTACGGACCGGGCAAGGCCGGAATTTCAGGGCCAAGATTGTTAATGTACTCTAGGTAGTGTCACATGACAGAATGCTAATTGTCTGAAATCTCTACGAGCGGTGCAATTGGTCACTGTGTTCGCGTAAAGGAGAATTCTCTGTCTCTGTTGGGCTCCAGTCAGTTAATATTTCACAGCTGTGATACCCTTGGAGTAAAATGGCTAACGGCACAAAAAGCAGCCTGAAATGTGACTAATTTATGATAATGAATTCTGCCTGCACAGTTCTAGGGAATCCCAGAAGGTCTACTTTGTTGAAGGACACAGCCAGAATGACCCGATAATTCGTAATTCACTTGATACAGCTTGAATGCTCATTTAATAACCAAAAACCTTTGGGTGTATCACCTACTCCCAAATATTGTCCCTCCTCTGTACCAACCTCTGCTTGAAGATTTTACTTCAGGGCAATAATTTCTGTGCTTTGTGTAATAGAATGTTAATGTTGCTGAATCAGTGTTAATGTTGGGGTTGGCTTCATTGCTGTACAATATATGAAGCTCATTTTATCCTAGATGTTGGCTTTCAAACAAGGAGCATTGAATGAAGACAATTCAGAATGTTTTCTTAATGACAAGAGACTAGGAGCTGTGGAGGAAGGCAGTGTCTTGGATGTCCATGTACACAAATGACCAAAAGCTGGCGCACAGGTACAAAAAGGCTAATGGAATGCTGGCCTTTTTCTTGGGGAGTTGGGGTGCAGAAGTGAGGAAATTATACCTTGTTCAGAGCTTAGGCCAGACCCCATCTGGAGCGCTGTGTTCAGTTTTGGGTGCCACACCTCAGGACGGATATGTTGGCCTTGGAGGGGTGCAGGTTCGTCAGGATGATACCAGGGCTTGGAGGGTAAAATTGTGAAGATAATTTTACCTAACCTTAGTTTGTGTTCCTTTTTAAGTTTAGAACGTTGAGGGGTGATCGAATTAATGTATTTAACATGATAAAGGGATTCAGTAAGATAGATGGAGAGAAACTGTTTTTCCTCTGGTGGGGCAAATCCAGAACATGGGGGCATTCATCTTTAAAATTAAAACTGGGACATTTAGGAATGAAATCGGGAAGCACTTATTCACACAAAGGGTAGTGGGAATCTGGAACTCTCTTTCTCTCCCCCCCCTCCCCCCCCCACCCCGGCCAAAGGGCTGTGGATGCTGGGGGGCAATTGAAAATGTTACGGCAGATATGGTTTTGCTGAGTAAGGGTATCCAGGGATATGGAGTGAAGATACAGACCAGCTGTGATCTAATTGAATGGTGGAACAGGCCCGAGGGGCTGGATGGCCACCTGCTGAATCCCAGAGCTGGTGAGGCTATCATCAGGTTTATGTATGTGTTGACTTGCTATATCTGTTTTGATTAATAGAAATGTTTTGAGTAATGGTAGCACCGTGTTCCTTTGGACAGCTGGCACTTGTCTTTTGGATGTTGCGCTGGTCCTTGGAGTGTATCACTGTTGGGGTTCGCTACACTGAGAAGCTTTAGAACCACTGTCTGCGGTTACTAACCAGCCATTATTTCTAAACACTTTCTTTCTTCTTCTTTGTTTCTTCTCTCTCCCTTCAAAAAATAAGTTTTTGCTAAATTTCCTTCTCCTTACTGCGTCGGATTACATCGGATATACGGCACGGAAACAGGCCATTCGGCCCAACCAGTCCATGCAGGCATTTATGCTCCACTCGGGCCTACTCCCGTCTTTCCTCATCTAAATCTATCAGCATAACCCTCTATTCCCTTCTCCCTCAGATGTTTATCCAGCTTCCCCTTAAATGCATTGATACTATTCGCCTCACCCCCTCCCTGTGGCAGCGAGTTCCACATTCTCACCACTCTCTGGGTAAAGAAGTTTCTCCTGAATTCCCTATTTGATTTCTTGGTGACTATCCTATATCGATGGCCTCTAGTTAGGCTCTTCCCCACAAGTGGAAACATTCTCTCTGTATCCACTCTATCAAAACCTTTCATCATTTTCAAGACCTTTATTAGGTCACCTCAGCCTTTTTTCAAGAGAAAAGAGACCTAGCCTGTTCATCCTTTCCTGATATTTATACCCTCACATTTCTGGTATCATCGTTGTAACACTTCTCTGCACCCTCTCCGGTGCCTCTATCTCTTTTACTGTATCCATGAATTGTCCTGTGAATACATCCCCGAACCTTGTCTTTGGCTATCGCTTCACGGCATTGGTCACAGATCACTAGAGATCGACACACTAAAACACCCAGATCTCTCTCTCTCTCTCACCACTGCCTTTATTTCTCCTTCCCAGTAGGGTGTATGTATATTTAGCATTTGACCTGCCCATAACACTACATTTACCTAAGTAAAACACTGGCCCAATCCCCCATCACACCCAGAGCTGCCTGCAGCAGTCAAGCATCCTCTGCAGTCCTGACTCTCGCACATATCTGGGTATCGTCCACAACCTTGCAGAGCATTCCCCCTAGATTATCAATGTAAAGAACAACGTTCCCAACTTCCATCCCGCTGGGACACCACTGGTACTGGTAGCTAGATCCAAATCTACTGACTACAACTTCCTGCCTGAGCTCATTCAGCCAATTCTCAGTCCACCCGATTACCACTGATCCCAAAGAATCGGTTTCATATCGAAGCCTCTTGTGCAGTTCCTTATCAAAGGCTTTCTGTAAGTACCCTCATCCACTATCCTGGTGACTTCCTCAAACAATTCAATCAAACTGGTAACACACACCTTCTTTTCTGAAAGCCGTGTTGAGTTTCCCCGATGGGATCGTCTCTGTCTGTGGTCATATCGGGCATCTCTAATGATACACAAGAACATAAATAGGAGTAGGCCATACGGCCCCTCGGGCCTGCTCCGCCATTCAATAAGATCATGGCTGATCCGATCATGGACTCAGTTCCATTTCCCTGCCTGCTCCCCATAACCCCTTATTCCCTTATCGTTTAAGAAACTCTCTATTTCTGTCTTAAATTTATTCAATGTCCCAGCCTCCACAGCTCTCTGAGGCAGCGAATTCCACAGAGTTACAACCCTCTGAGAGAAGAAATTCCTCCTCATCTCAGTTTTAAATGGGCGACCCCTTATTCTAAGATTTTGCCCTCTAGTTCTAGTCTCCCCTATCAGTGGAAACATCCTCTTGTCAAGCCCCCTCATAATCTTACACGTTTCGATAAGATCACCTCTCATTCTTCTGAACTGCAATGAGTAGAGGCTCAACCTACTCAACCTTTCCTCATAAGTCAACTCTCTCATCTCTGGAATCGGCCTTGTCAACCTTCTCTGAACTGCCTCCAAAGCAAGTATATCCTTTTGTAAATATGGAAACCAAAACTGCACGCAGTATTCCAGTGTGGCCTCACCAATACTCTGTATAACTGTAGCAAGACTTCCCTGCTTTTATACTCCATCCCCTTTGCAATAAAGGCCGAGATTCCATTGGCCTTCCTGATCACTTGCTGTACCTGCATACTAACCTTTTGTGTTTCATGCACAAGTACCTCCAGGTCCCGCTGTACTGCAGCACTTTGCAATCTTTCTCCATTTAAATAATAACTTGCTCTTTGATTTTTTTTCTGCCAAAGTGCATGACCTCACATTTCCAACTTATACTCCATCTGCCAAATTTTTGCCCACTCACTTTGCCTGTCTATGTCCTTTTGCAGATTTTTTGTGTCCTCACACATTGCTTTTCCTCCCATCTTTGTATCGTAGGTACCTTTGAGCATCTTTCCTATTACTGACATCAGGCGAATGTGCCTGTATACCTGGCTCAGTGTTGTCCCACTTTAAAAACAAATTGGAACTACATTAGTCTCCTTCCAGTCTAGGAGATCAACCCCTAACTCCAGAGAGCCATAACGATCATCATAGGCAGTCCTTTGGAATCGAGGAATGAGTTCTCAGGTGCCTGAACAGTCCAATATGAGAACCACAGTCTCTGTCACAGGTGGGACAGACAGTGGTTAAGGGGAAGGGTTGGCAGGGAATCTGGTTTGCCGCACGCTCCTTCCGTTGCCTGCACTTGATTTCTGCACGCTCTTGGCGACGATACTCGAGGAGCTCAGTGCCCTCCCGGATGCACTTCCTCTACTTAGGGCAGTTTTTGGCCAGAAACCCCCAGGTGTAAGTGGTGATGTCACACTTCACCAGGGAGGCTTTGAAGGTATCCTTGTAACGTTTGCTCTGCCCACCTTTGGCTCGTTTGCTGTGGGCGAGTTCTGAGTAAAGCGCTTGCTTTGGGAGTCTCGTGTCTGGCATGTGAACTATGTGGCCTGCCCAGCGGAGCTGACCAAGTGTGGTCAGTGCTTCAATGCTGGGGATGTTGGCCTGGTCGAGGACGCTAATGTTGGTGCGTCTGTCCTCCCAGGGGATTTGTAGGATCTTGCGGAGACATCGCTAGTGATATTTCTCCAGCGACATGGTCCATGTCTCTGAGCCGTACAGGAGGACGGGTATTACTACGGCCCTGCAGACCACGAGCTTGGTGACAGTTTTGAGGGCCTGGTCTTCAAACACTCTTTTCCTCAGGCGGCTGGAGGCGGTGTTGGATCTCGTCGTCAATGCCTGCTCTTGTTGGCTCCTGAGATAAGGGAAGTAGTCCACGTTGCCCCACGGTCATACCGTGGATCTTGATGACTGGGGGGCAGTGCTGTGCTGCGAGGACAGGCTGGTGGAGGATCTTTGTCTTACTGATGTTTAGCGTAAGGCCCATGCTTTCATATGCCTCGGTAAATACGTCAACTATGGCCTGGAGTTCAACCTCTGTGTGCACAGACGCAGGCGTCGTCCGCGTACTGTAGCTCGATGACAGAGGTTGGGGTGGTCTTGGATCTGGCCTGGAGACGGCGCAGGTTCCCATTGGTTCTGTAGTTCAGTTCCACTCCAGCGGGAAGCTTGTCGACTGTGAGGTGGAGCATGGTAGCGAGGAAGATTAAGAGGTTTGGAGTGATGACGCAGCCCTGCTTGACCCCGGTCCGGACGTGGATTGGGTTCGTAATGGATCCGTTGGTAAGGATCACGGTCTGCATGTCGTCGTGGTGCAGGCGGAGGATGGTGATGTACTTTTGGGGGCATCCGAAACGGAGGAGGACGCTCCATAGACAGTGTCAAAGGCCCTTTGTAAGGTCGAAGAAGCCCATGTATAAGGGCAGGCGCTGTTCCCTGCATTTTTCCTGCCCCTGCAAGGGAATCGCACAGCACCCATCCTACCTCATTCAGGGCTCACGGGTGGATATCGTCTGTGCAGGCAGGCTGGGAGGCTGACTGTTCTCCTGATAATGGAAAATTAGTAACGGGTCAAGGTCCTGTTCTGCTTTATTGCAACAAACTTGAGACAAGAGGTTGCATCAGGAGTTGGGGTGAGCTGCTTCATTTTGCGTTGAGTATAAGATGTGGAGGAATAATTGGCACGGCCTGAACTAGTGCATAAGAAGAGTATGTGCCAGTTTGGGAGATGTGTGTGTGTGTGTGTGTGTGTGAGTAACTGGTCTCTAACTCTACACCATTCTATCTGGTAATTTAAAAAAAAATTCACTCTCGGGCTGTGGGTGTTGCTGGTCAGGCTGCCATTTATTGCCACCTTGAACCCCCGGTACAACCGACTGACCTGTCCCACCACTTCACAGGGCAGTTAAGAGTCACCACATTGGTGTGGGGCTGGAGGCACGTACAGGCCAGACTGCATAAGGACGGCAGGTTTGCTTCAGTGAACCCGGTGGGGTTTTACCGCAATCCAACAGCTTCACGGTCACTTTTACTGATACCAGATTTTTATTTCCAGTTTAGCTTTAAACTGAATTAAAATAGTCTGCTCTGGTGGGATTTGAACACTCGTTCTCTGGATTATTAGTGCGAACCTCTGCCTAATATAACCACCACACGACCGTAGCGGTGTACTTTGCTTTTGAAAAGGCCGTCAGCAGCCTGAAACCTCGAGTTGTGGCTGCAAACCCAAATCCCATTGCTCAGTTGCACTGTCGATTGTGTTTGTGATGGTGCACTAGGATAATGCTGATGTAGGTTGCAAATGGTGTAGGTTGGGTGAGCCTCCGTGGCCTCACTCCTCCCTATCTCTGCCACCACCTCCGTGGCCTCACTCCTCCCTACCTCTGCCACCACCTCCGTGGCCTCACTCCTCCCTATCTCTGCCACCACCTCCGTGGCCTCACTCCTCCCTACCTCTGCAACCACCTCCGTGGCCTCACTCCTCCCTATCTCTGCCACCACCTCCGTGGCCTCACTCCTCCCTATCTCTGCCACCACCTCCGTGGCCTCACTCCTCCCTACCTCTGCCACCACCTCCATGGCCTCACTCCTCCCTACCTCTGCAACCACCTCCGTGGCCTCACTCCTCCCTATCTCTGCCACCACCTCCGTGGCCTCACTCCTCCCTACCTCTGCCACCACCTCCGTGGCCTCACTCCTCCCTATCTCTGCCACCACCTCCGTGGCCTCACTCCTCCCTACCTCTGCCACCACCTCCGTGGCCTCACTCCTCCCTATCTCTGCCACCACCTCCGTGGCCTCACTCCTCCCTACCTCTGCCACCACCTCCGTGGCCTCACTCCTCCCTATCTCTGCCACCACCTCCGTGGCCTCACTCCTCCCTATCTCTGCCACCACCTCCGTGGCCTCACTCCTCCCTATCTCTGCCACCACCTCCGTGGCCTCACTCCTCCCTACCTCTGCCACCACCTCCGTGGCCTCACTCCTCCCTACCTCTGCCACCACCTCCGTGGCCTCACTCCTCCCTATCTCTGCCACCACCTCCGTGGCCTCACTCCTCCCTATCTCTGCCACCACCTCCGTGGCCTCACTCCTCCCTACCTCTGCCACCACCTCCGTGGCCTCACTCCTCCCTATCTCTGCCACCACCTCCGTGGCCTCACTCCTCCCTACCTCTGCCACCACCTCCGTGGCCTCACTCCTCCCTATCTCTGCCACCACCTCCGTGGCCTCACTCCTCCCTATCTCTGCCACCACCTCCGTGGCCTCACTCCTCCCTACCTCTGCCACCACCTCCGTGGCTTCACCCCTCCCTACCTCTAACCTTCTCCAGCCTTACAACCCTCCCTATCACAGGAATCTCCTCCAGACCTACAACCCTCCAAGATCTCTGCGCTCCTCCAATCTGGCCTCTTTCACAACCCCCACTTCCTTCACTCCACCATCGGCAGCCGTGCCTTCAGCTGCCTGGGCCCGAAGCTCTGGAATTCCCTCCCTAAATCTCTCTGCCTTTTTGACTCTCTCTCCTTTAAGACGCTCCTTAAAGCCTACCTCTTCAATCAAGCTTTTGGACACATGTCCAAATATCTCCTTATGTGGCTCGGTGTCAAATTTTGTCTGATAAGTGCCTTGGAAGGTTTTACGATGTTAAAGGTGCTATATAAATGCAAGATGTTAGGAGTGGTCTTTTCTCATTCATGCTCTCTAACCCTTCTATTCTCTGTGTGCTGTGTATTCAGCAGAAGGCAATTAAGATTAGGATGTGACTGGTTGATTTCAACAGTCAGTGCATTTACACACACACACACACACACATACACATCTGCTCCCTGCATTGAGTGACACACACAGCAGGCTTCTTGTGCAGCCTTTGTGCAGCCGTTTCTAATGCCTCTGTGTATATCTGACACTCTTAATTTCAATTACTCTGTTATCTGCTGACAGACCTAAGATTATGGGCTCCATTTTCCCGGGTCCTTTGTGCCGTTTTTTCTGCCGTAATTATTTAATTCAAAGTTTCCCTCTAATCTGCACCGGTGTAACTGCTTTAGTTACGATTTTTCTAGGTTAGGTTTTGTTTGATGTCATAGTCATAAAACATCCCTCATGTCTGCGCCAATTTTCAGCATTTTTCGCAGTTAGCCCAAATTTTTTATCCTAGGTCGGCATATCGGGCCACTCCCGCAAAACCTTCTGGTGAGTTAACAGAAAGCCGCGCACATTGAGAAATTGGCGTTGAAAGACCCCATTGTTTGTCATCAAAGTTTTTGGAGGGCGTCTCTAACACTTGAAATATCCATAATAAAGTTCAACATTTTTTTACCTTTCAACAGTTTCTTGGATTTCTGAAGTTTTCAGGGTTTTTTTTTTTTTACTCACGCCACCACCGAATGTCTTCAAGGTGGACTGGAAGGTCATAGTGTCGGCCCCCAGAATCGGCCCCGTGCCCGGACACAGGCTCAGGGCTCGGCTGGAAAACAAGCCCGGGGGAGGGGGTCATAGTGTCGGCCCCCAGAATCGGCCCCGTGCCCGGACACGGGCTCAGGGCTCGGCTGGAAAACAAGCCCGGGGGAGGGGGTCATAGTGTCGGCCCCCAGAATTGGCCCCGTGCCCGGACACGGGCTCAGGGCTCGGCTGGAAAACAAGCCCGGGGGAGGGGGTCGTAGTGTCGGCCCTGTGCCCGGACGCTTCTTCAGTTCGCAGGGGCGGGGGGCAGTGGAGAGAAATCCATCCACTCAGACCTTGGGGAGAGAGAACAAAGAGCCTGTCCTGCCTGCTGTGTTAATAATGGAACAAATAATGAAAATGATTCACATTTAATGTAAAATATATTTTCAAAAGTTTAACAAAAACTGTTCTTTGTACTTAACTTAACTTTTTAATAAAATTATTCTTGTATCAAACTTTAAAGTTTTCAGTTATGATCACTTACAAACTCTAAGATCACTTACTAACTTTTAAACGTGCAAATTTACATAATTTGCAAAAATCTTTTAATTTGAGAACAGTAACAGTAGTAATAACAGCAGCAGCAGCAAAGAAAGGCTGCACCCATCTCTCCCCCACCTTATTCTAAGACTGCCCGCTGCGCTTGTTCTTGGTGACTCCACCCCTGTCCAGTGTTTTTGGGTTGGTACCAAGCTTATTCTTTCTAAGATCTTGGGTAGTGTGCACCTGTTGAGGGAGGGAGAGTGAGGGTGGTGGCAGGGTATCAGTCGGCAATGTGGAGGGCCCGGCTCGGGCCTCTTCAGATACTGGTGTGGGGATTGGAGTGGGAGCGGCAGTTGATTGCGTCATTGGCAGCGGGGTCTGGGCGTGTTCCCTAATTGCAGCAGCTAACTCCAACATGCCGTCCCTCATACGCCCGGACGGTGCTTCAACGACCTGCAACATTCCCTCCCTCATGGTCAGTGATGGTGTTTGCACCATCTCTGACATTCCCTCCCTAGTGTTACATAAGAACATAAGAAATAGGATCAGGAGTAGGCCATACGGCTCCTCGAGCCTGCTCCACCATTCAATAAGATCATGGCTGATCTGATCATGGACTCAGCTGCACTTCCCTGCCCGTTCCCCATGACCCCCTATCCCCTTATCGGTTAAGAAACTGTCTATTTCTGTCTGAAATGTAATGTCCCAGCTTCCCAAGCTCTCTGAGGCAGCGAATTCCACAGATTCACAATCCTCTGAGAGAAGAAATTTCTCCTCATCTCAGTTCTAAATGGGCGGCCCCTTATTCTAAGATCATGCCCTCTAGTTCTAGTCTCTCCCACCAGTGGAAACATCCTCTCTGCATCCACCTTGTCAAGCCCCCTCATAATCTTATACTTTTCGATAAGATCACCTCTCATTCTTCTGAATTCCAATGAGTAGAGGCCCAACCTACTCAACCTTTCCTCATAAGTCAACCCCCTCATCTCCGGAATCGACCGAGTGAACCTTCTCTGAACTGCCTCCAAAGCAAGTATATCCTTTCGTAAAAATGGAAACCAAAACTGTACACAGTATTCCAGGTGTGGCCTCACCAATACCCTGTACAACTGTAGCAAGACTTCCCTGCTTTTATACTCCATCCCCTTTGCAATAAAGGCCAAGATTCCATTGGCCTTCCTGATCACTTGCTGTACCTGCATACTAACCTTTTGTGTTTCATGCACAAGTACCCCCAGGTCCCGCTGTACTGCAGCACTTTGCAATCTTTCTCTATTTAAATAATAACTTGCTCTTTGATTTTTTTCTGCCAAAGTGCATGACCTCACACTTTTAAACATTATATTCCATCTACCAAGTTCTTGCCCATTCTCTTAGCCTGTCTATGTCGTCTTCACACATTACCCTTCCTCCCATTTTTGTATCATCAGCAAACTTGGCTACATTACACTCAGTCCCCTCTTCCAAGTCGTTAATATGGATTGTAAATAGTTGGGGTCCCAGCACTGATCCCTGCGGCACCCCACTAGTTACTGATTGCCAACCAGAGAATGAACCATTTATCCCGACTCTCTGTTTTCTGTTTGTCAGCCAATCTTCTATCCGTGCTAATATATTACCTCCAACCCCGTGAACTTTTATCTTGTACAGTAACCTTTTGTGTGGCACCTTGTCACATGCCTTCTGGAAGTCCAAATACACCACATCCACTGGTTCCCCTTTATCCAAGTCAACATGGATTTATGAAAGAGAAATCTTGCTTGACAAATCTTCTGGAATTTTTTGAGGATGTAACTAGTAGAGTGGACAAGGGAGGACCAGTGGATGTGGTGTATTTTGGACTTTCATAAGGCTTTTGACAAGGTCTCACACAAGAGATTGGTATGTAAAATTAAAGCTCATGGTATTGGGGGTAATGTACTGACGTGGCTAGAGAATTGGTTGGCAGACAGGAAGCAGAGAGTCGGGATAAACTGGTCCTTTTCAGAATGGCAGGCAGTGACTAGTGGGGTGCCGCAGGGCTCAGTGCTGGGACCCCAGCTATTTACAATATCCATTAATGATTTGGATGAAGGAATTGAATGTAATATCCAAGTTTGCAGATGACACTAAGCTGGGTGGCGGTGTGAGGAGGACGCTAAGAGGCTGCAGGGTGATTTGGACAGGTTAGGTGAGTGGGCAAACGCATGGCAGATGCAGTAAAATGTGGATAAATGTGAGGTTATCCACTTTGGGGGCAAAAGCACGAAGGCAGAATATTTGAATGGTGATAGATTAGTAAAAGGGGAGGTGCAACGAGACCTGGGTGTCATGGTACATCAGTCATTGAAAGTTGGCATGCAGATACAGCAGGTGGTGAAGAAGGCAAATGGTATGTTGGCCTTCATAGTGAGGGGATTTGAGTATAGGAGCAGGGAGGTCTTACTGCAGTTGTACAGGGCCTTGGTGAGGCCTCACCTGGAATATTGTGTTCTGTTTTGGTCTCCGAATCTGAGGAAGGACGTTCTTGCTATTGAGGGAGTGCAGCGAAGGTTCACTAGACTGATTCCTGGGCTGGCTGGACTGACATGGGGCGAGACTGGATCGACTGGGCCTGTATTCATTGGAGTGTAGAAGGATGAGTGGGGATCTCATAGAAACATATAAAATTCTGACGGGACTGGACAGGTTAGATGCAGGAAGAATGTTCCTGATGTTGGGGAAGTCCAGAACCAGGGGACACAGCCTAAGGATAAGGGGTAAGCCATTTAGGACAGAACTGAGGAGAAACTTCTTCACTCAGAATTGTTAACCTGTGGAATTCCCTGCCGTAGAGTTGTTGATGCCAGTTCATTGGATATATTCAAGAGGGAGTTAGATATGACCCTTACGGCTAAAGGGATCAAGGGGTATGGAGAGAAAGCAGGAAAGGGGTACTGAGGGGGTGATCAGCAATGATCTTATTGAATGGTGATGCAGGCTCGAAGGGCCAAATGGCCTACTCCTGCACCTATTTTCTATGTTTCTTTGTATGTTTATCCACCCTGTTCGTTACATGCTCAAAGAATTCCAGCAAATTTGTCAAACATGACTTCCCCTTCATAACTCCATGCTGACTTTGCCTGACCAAATCATGCTTTTCCAAATGTCCTGTTACTGCTTCTTGAATAATGGATTCCAACATTTTCCCAACCACAGATGTTAGGCTAACTGGTCTATAGTTTCCTGCTTTTTGCCTGCCTCCTTTTTTGAATAGGGGTGTTACATTTGTAGTTTTCCAATCTGCTGGGACCTCCCTAGAATCCAGGGAATTTTGGTAAATTACAACCAATGCACTATCCCTGCCACTACTTCCCTTATGACCCTAGGATGCAAGCCATCAGGTCCAGGGGATTTATCCGCCTTTAGTCCCATTATCTTACTGAGTACCATCTCCTTAGTGATTGTGATTGTGTTAAGTTCCTCCCCTCCGCCATAACCCCTTGACTATCCACTGTTGGGATATTGTTAGTGTCCTCTACTGTAAAGACTGATACAAAATATTTGTTCAGAGTTTCTGCCATCTCCATGTTCCCCATCACTAATTCACCAGTCTCGTCCTCTAAGGGACCAACATTTACTTTAGCCACTCTTTTCCTTTTTATATACCTATAGAAACTCTTGCTATCTGTTTTTATATTTTGTGCTAGTTTACTTTCATTCTTCCCATTCTTAATCATTTTTTTGTCATTCTTTGCTGGCTTTTAAAAGCTTCCCAATCTTCAGTCCTCCCACTAGTTTTGGCCACTTTGTATGCCCTTGTTTTTCATTGGATACCGTCCTTTATTTAGTTAGCCACGGATGGCTTTCTTTTCTCTCGCACTCTTTCCTCCTCTTGAGAGTTGTGAAATATCTCTTTAAATTTACACCACTGTTCAGCAACCGTCTCACACTTTAATCTATTTTCCCAGTCCAGTTTAGCCAACTCTGCCTTCTTTATTTAAGCTTTGTACGCTGGTTAGAGATCCAACTTTCTCGCCCTCCATCTGAATTTGAAATTCAACCATGCTATGATCATGCTCATTCCAAGGGGCTCCTTTACTAGAAGATTGTTTATTAATCCTGTCTCATTACACAGGACTAGATCTAGGACAGCGCATCACTTACCTGTGACATTCCCTCCGTCATGGTCACTGACATCGTTCCTATTCCTCGTGAGAGTGTTGTTACTTCTCCTGACAGTCCGGATACCTCATCACCCAACCCACTGATGGTGTCCCGGAGTGATCGGGTAAGGTCAATGCTCTCCCACTCATTGCCATAATCTGAACCACATCTGTTACATCCTGCACCTCACGAGAGCACAGTCGAGCTCTCCTTCCCCTACTCCCCAAGGGTGTGGCTTGCACCCCACCACTGGGACCCGCAGCCTAGGACAGGAGGGCCCTGGGTGTGCCTCGCTGCACCCCACCACTGGGACCCACAGCCTGGGACAGGAGGGCCCTGGGTGTGCCTTGCTGCACCCCACCACTGGGACCCGCAGCCTGGGACAGGAGGGCCCTGGGTGTGCCTCGCTGCACCCCACCACTGGGACCCACAGCCTGGGACAGGAGGGCCCTGGGTGTGCCTTGCTGCACCCCACCACTGGGACCCGCAGCCTGGGACAGGAGGGCCCTGGGTGTGCCTCGCTGCACCCCACCACTGGGACCCACAGCCTGGGACAGGAGGGCCTTGGGTGTGCCTCGCTGCACCCCACCACTGGGACCCACAGCCTGGGACAGGAGGGCCCTGGGTGTGCCTCGCTGCACCCCACCACTGGGACCCACAGCCTGGGACAGGAGGGCCCTGGGTGTGCCTCGCTGCACCCCACCACTGGGACCCACAGCCTGGGACAGGAGGGCCCTGGGTGTGCCTCGCTGCACCCCAACACTGGGACCTGCAACCTTGGACGTTAGGAAACCATGGAATGTCCCACCAACACTCAAACCACTCGCCATGGAAAGGGCTGGCACCTCAATGGGCGGCACCTGCACCTCCACCAAAGTCAGTAAAACAGTGGGGGCTTCATCCATCTCCATCCCCTCCCCTTCACCTCCATGTTCTTGGTCTGGAGGGTGGGATTGCAAGATGTTCTCCTTTTCAGGCCTGTCCTCATCTGAATCTTCTGCATCATCAGGGTTGGCCTCAAGTTCTGCAACAGAACAGAACAGACAAATGGTTAGCAGCAGAGGAGGGGGGCAGGGTGGGTGGTATGAGTAGGCTCACACATTGCAGGTAACAAGCTGATTTGAACGATGAATGGTAGCACATTGCATCAACTGAAGCATAGCTAGCCTGTGCAGTACTGAACATTTAGCAAAGCCAGACTGTGGAATTTGCAGGACTTACCCTCGCCCTCGAGTGTGGGCCCAGCTTGTGCAGTGGTGGTTGCTTTTCTCCAGGCAGGACCCATCAAAGCAGCGACCCTGTCTTCCAAGGGTGTCAATGGGTGTAGATTTGCCGGGCCTCCTCCTGTTCAGGTTCGTTCTTGTTTATTGTGTGCCACCTTCCTCTGCAAAGATGAAAATGCAACTTTTTAGAGAGGGTGTCTTTCTGCTGGGTGGGACATTTCCAGCTGGCCACATTTACAATTGCAATTGCATTGAATAAATGAAAATATTACTTGCACTAGCTACTTGACCAAGGTCCTGCCACTTTTTGCACTGGCCTCCAGATCTCATGGTGGTCACCATTGTGCAGTAATCTGCTGCAATTTGGTTCCAGTGTTTCGTCATTTCTTTGGGTGGAACTTTTATGTGACCTCTGCTGGTATCCAGCTCCTGCCATCTGTTCTCCGCCACAGTAACTAGTGCCTCCAGAATGAGCGGTGATCTTATCGAAACGTATAAGATTATATGGGGGCTTCACAAGGTGGAAGCAGAGAGGATGTTTCCACTGATAGGGGAGACTAGAACTAGAGGACATGGTCTTAGAATAAGGGGCCGCCCATTTACAACTGAGATGAGGAGAAATCTTTTCTCTGAGGAATTCGCTGCCTTAGAGAGCTGTGGAAGCCGGGACATTGAATAAATTTAAGACAGAGATAGACAGTTTCTTAACCAATAAAGAAATAAGGGGTTATGGGGAGTGGGCAGGTAAGTGGAGCTGAGTCCATGATCGGATCAGCCATGATCTTATTAAATGGCGGAGCAGGCTCGAGGGGCCCATTCCTCGAGGGGCCTACTCCTGCTCCTATTATGTTCTTAGTGATGTTGGTTGAGGGATATTAGCCCAGGACACTAGGGAGAATTCCCCTGCTCTTCTTCCAACAGTGCTGTGAGAGTTTTTACGTTCACCTGAGAGTGTTTGATGTCTCATCCGAAAGATGGCCCCTCCGACAATGCAGCACTCCCTCAGCACTGCACTGGAGTGTCAGCCTAGATTTTTGTGCTCCGGTCGCTGGAGTGGGACTTGAACCCACAACCTTCTGTCTCAGAGGCGAGGGTGCTACCCACTGAGCCACGGCAGACACAGTCCATATCCTTTGTAATATGAATAACCGAGAGAGAAGGTTTTGGAGTGAACTGAAGGATAAACAAAATAATGAATAGTTAATGTGAGCAGTGGGGGCAGCAGCCATAACATTTCGTAGTGTGTACTAAAGAAATCTTGGAGAGAGCGCAATGGAAGATACTCGAATCGTCAGCAGGTTTTGTGAAGTGATGAGTGTAATATAGAGCTTCACCTAGTGGACGACTGTGGTAATGCAGCCGTGGCTGCAGATGCAATAAGAGCATCAGCTGACAGGTCACCTGACACGTTGCTGAATTGAAGCTGTCCTGTAAAAGTGTGTGTTGATGATGTACCCGTGAGATGTGCATTGCTCGATTTCAGTAACGTGTTTAACCGCGGGAGTTGTGTGATGTATGCAAATGAGCTCGAATATGATGATGTATGTTAATAAGGCCATATCTGGCAGGGCCTGTCAGCATGGCGATGGGCTGCCGACTGATGGAATATTGTTATAATCCCACTGTGAAGTCCTGCCCACAGCTGACCAACACAACTGCTGCCAGCAAAAAAACAAACCTCACACACCAACTATATGGGCAAAGCTAATGGGCATGCAGTGCTTCCCAGGCAGCGAGGAGTCTTGAGCTTTAGTGATGATTACAATGACGGAAGCTTTGGTTTTGCGGTTTATGATGTCTTGATGAGATTGGTGCCTAGTCTTCACATTCCACTTCTACTTCTCTCTCTACATGAACTGTTGGATGGGACGGCAAACATCCTGGAATGGCTTTTCAGCTAATCAGAGTAAACTCAGAGTAAACATTCTATTACCCATGAGTATGACCAATCCACCACAGCATTGCAGACAGCTTTTGTAAAAACTCTCTTCCCTCCGCACTCTCTTTCCATAATTATTCCTGCCACTCTTTCTGTTTATCTGGAGGCAGGGCAGGGGCTGGGGTGAGGGCAGGGCACGACGGGGGTGGGGGTGAGGGCAGGGGGCTAGGCTGGAGGCAGGTGGGAGTGCCTCGCTCTGTCGCCCTCGCTTGCCCTCGCCCTCCCCCTCTCGGTCGGTCTGTGCCTTTCTACCCACGATAATCATATTATGCAGTACCTGAAAGAGAGCTTGATATTCTGGTGTGATGTTGCAGCTGCTATCTAATCTAGTAGTTTAGGTGTCTGTTTATAATGTGCTGGAGTGAACCCGTGCAGTTTGCACTGTCAGCGCGGCCCATTGTTTACATTGCCACGATTATCTTATGTTCCATGTAAGACTCAGATTGAGACTCTGTGTTTAACAAAACCAAAGCTTTGCTTTATTCAACAACATCTTGCATTTATATAGCGCCTTTAACGTAGCAAAATGTCCCGAGGTGCATCACGAGAATGTTATCAAACAAAAATTGACACTGAGCCACATAGAGATATTAGGGCATGTGACCAAGAAGTAGGTTTTAAGGAGCATCTTAATGGAGGCAGAAGTGTTTCGGGAGGGATTTCTGGAGCTTAGGGCTGAGACCGATGAAGGCAGGGCTACTAATGGGGGAGCGATTTAAAAAGGCCAGGATTGGAGGAGCGCAGAGATCTGTGAGGGGCTTAGACACGAGAGTGAGCAATGAGGTTGGGTGGGGGGTTAATAGCAGCGAGCGGGCAACAGAGGGAACAATGTAACCTCAACTCGTCCACATACACACTGAATGCTAGTTTTTGTAACAATCTATCTGCTCAGTGCAGTGACTGGGGACTTGATCCCGAGCACAGGAAGGCTTTGCTGCGTCATCTGCGACCTCCTGAGTAACACACACACTCTCTGACGCAACCCTACTGGGACCTCCCAACATAATGTGGGCGGCTCACTTCTCTTGATTTATTTTCTCCGAACGATGGGATGAAAGCGGCCTCTGTCTACCGGCAATGAAGGTTCCTTTGTGAAAGGAGTTTTAGCTGTCTCTTCTCGAGGGTGGTGAGCACATGTCTGCTCCCAATAATATAGTACCAATTGGCAACCCACTTCCCACCAAAGCACCAATCCCAGCTCGCGGGGAAACAGAAAGTATCACACGGATGTACTTGCTGGAAAGGATGAGAGAGCAATTTATTTTGAAATAGCGCAGAACAAACATGGATAAAGACCTTGCATTTCTATAGCGCCTTTCGCGATCTCCGGATGTCCCAAAGCGCTTTACAGCCAATTATGTCTTATTTTGGAGTGTAGTCATTGTTGTAATGTTGGAACCACCCCAGCTCATTTGTGCACAGCACGCTCTCACATACAGCAATGTGATAATGACCAGATCCTCTGTATTAGTGATGTTGATTGAGGGATAAATATTGGCCAGGACACCGGGGATATCTCCCCTGTACTTTCAATTAGCCCCGCGGGATCTTTTATGTCCACCTGAGGAGGTAGACGGGACCTCGATTTAATGTCTCACCCGAAAGATATCGCCTCCAATAGTGCAGCACTCCCTCAGTACTGTACTGGAACGTCAGCCTTGAGGTTTGTGCTCCGACTGACCACCGAATAGTAATTCCCAGCTGTGATCTGCAGTTTGATTTATGTGGAGTTTGATTTAGAAGAACAGTGTCCCTGAACTGTGTTTTTTTTTGGGTGGGCGGGGGTGGGCGGTGCAGAAAGAAAGGCAGTCAGCTTCGTCACTCCTGACTGCTGTCCAGTGACCTATGCTCGAAGAGCAAGTGCTGCTGTTGAGAATGGACGAAGACTGCCTCAGATATGATGTCCTCGTGCTGACAGAAGCTGTTAGCACAGGCTGTCCACCCACTCCGCTGGGCATAAAAGATCCCATGGCACTATTTCCAAGAAGAGCAGTGGGCCAATATTCATCTCTCGGCCAACATCACTAAAACAGATTGTCTGGTCATTATCACGTTGCTTGTCGTGGGAACTTGCTGTGCGCAAATGAGTTGTCGTGATGCTACTTTTGGTTGTAAAGCGTTTTGGGACGTCCTGAGGTTGTGAAAGGCGCTAAATAAATGCAAGTTCTTTCTTTCTATTAGTCTGTCTGGATTCAAATCCAGGCCCTAGAATTGAAAGGATCTCGTGTGACCTGTAGGTAGCGAGTGAATTTAGGCTGAGGAAACTGATGAAAATACTTCCATACCTTATCGAAGCATATAAGATAATGAGGGGTTTCGACAAGGTGGATGCAGAGAGGATATTTCCACTCATTGGGGAGACTAGAACTAGAGGACATAGTCTTAGAATAAGGGGCCGCCCATTTAAAACTGAGATGAGGAGGAATTTCTTCTGAGGGTTGTAATCTGTGGAATTCTCTGCCTCAGAGAGCTGCGGAGGCTAGGTCATTGAATATATTTGAGATGGGCAGATTTTTGAGCAATAAGGGAATAAATAGTTATGGGGAGTGGGCAGGGAAGTGGAGCTGAGTCCATGATCGGATCAGCCATGATATTAAATGGTGGAGCAGGCTCGAGGGGCCAGGTGGCCTACTCTGCTCCTATTTCTTATGTTTTTATATCTCCAGATCCGTCTGGGATAGCATTTGAATTGGGAAAAAAATATGCGGTGTGCGCGTGCGTATTGTCCATCATCATCATAGGCAGTCCCTTGTATCGAGGATGACACGCTTCCACACCAAAAAGGGATGAGTTCTCAGATGTTTCAATGAAGGACCTGACATTCCAGATCCCGAACTACATGTTGAAGGGTGGGAGATGCCTGTGCGTGGATTTGTTTAACATGGGGTGGCCGTTGCACACCAGCCACCACGCGGTCTTGACAGAGCTAGGTCTTGGTCCAGTGGCAAGGATTAACCAGGACAACTGGAGACCTGCCCTGCTGCACGGACCTAGTGTGCGCACACATCGCAGTGTGGGCTGGGCCCGTGCTGCCCCTGGGCCCTCGCCGCTCCTTCGCCCCGACCTCGTTGCTTCTGCAGTACCTGCCCATGCTCCAATCAGCGACCTGGATTTAGGTGACGTCAAATCCAGTCGCCCTCTTCACAGCCGTCGCCCTCCTGCAGCAGCACGCGCCATTCCCTGCAGTGGTATGCCACCGCGCACTGTTTCCTCTAATGCCCCGGCCTGCTGATGGTCTTGCAAGAATATGCAGTCCCCATGCTGCTGCTATCCCGGGCTGAATGGCCACTGCCCCCGGTGCTGCTGCTACAATGGAATTGAGAAAATATCTCCAAGAAATTTGGCCAGTGAGGTCATGAGTGACATGAATGGATTATGGCCAGTTCACAATATTAATCATAGTGCTACTAGTTATGATCTATTCTTACTTTTACTCTTTATTTTAATTAAACAAATCTACTGGTTCTATGAGTTAACGACAGGTAGATCTTTAAAAATAACGTACAATGTACAAGTTCCACAGAGCCACGACCCTGGGCCGAAAGGCCGCCCGCCCCCGGTGCCTTGTCTTTTGTAGTGTTGTGCAGTTGTTGATGGTCAAGCAGCTGCCACTAGGGCACGGTATTAGACATTGGGACAAGGGGAGAAAAGGAAACGCGGATGGGGTGTGGAATTAATGATTATCATTGCGGGTGCCTGCTTGCAGTTCTCTGGGCAACAAGGCAGCCCACATCACAGCACCATTCAGGCAAAGTGTCTGCCTATGTTCCTGTGCCCAGACTGGAGAAACCGCTCACTTCCGTGACTGACTCGTGAAGCTAAAGAAAGAAAGGACTTGAAAGTGTTGATTTATGTCGGATATACGGCACAGCCATTCGGCCCAACCAGGCCATGCCGGTGTTCATGCTCCACTCGAGCCTCCTCCCGTCTTTCCCCATCTAACTCTATCAGTATAACCCTCTATTTCCTTCTCCCTCATATGCCTAGCCAGCCTCCATGCTATACTATTCACTTCAGCGAGTTCCACATTCTCACCACTCTCTGGGTAAAGAATTTCTCCTGAATTCAGTATTGGATTTCTTGCTGACTATTTTATATTGATGGCCTCTAGTTATGCTCTTCCCCACAAGTGGAAACTGTTGTGTCCTTGGATGCTCTAGTAATGACTCCACGAGGCAATGTGTTGTACTTGAACTGCAGTGACCTTAGTCCTTTATTTGTTAACTCCAGAGTGAGGATCACACCTGGTGGCCTGCCTTTTATACTAGGCCAGGCACACCTGTGCAGGTAACCTACAAGTCTCCCACTGCTGTGTCCTCTGGTGGCACACCTTGTGCTAGTACCATGTAAGATACATGACAGAAACATTCTCTCTCTATCCACTCAATCATAACCTTTTCATAATTTTAAAGACCTCGATTAGGTCATCCCTCAAGCCTTCTCTTTTCAGGAGAAAAGAGACCCAGCCTGTTCATCCTTTCCTGATGTGTATACCCTCGCATTTCTGGTATCATCCTTGTAAATCTTCTCTCCATGCCTCTATATTCTTTTTATAATATGGCGACCAGAACTGTGTAGCAGTACTCCAAGTGTGGTCTAACCAAGGTTCAGCATAACTTCCCTAGTTTTCAATTCTATACCTTGAGAAATAAACCCGAGAGCTAGGTTTGCTTTTTTGATGACCTTGCTAACTTGTATCGCAACTTTGAGTGATTTGTGTATTTTTACTCCGAGATCCCTTTGTTCCTCTACCCACCTAGACTTGCACCCTCCATCATCATCAGAGGCAGTCCCTCGGAGTGAAGGAAGACTTGCTTCCACTCTAAAAGTGAGTTCGCAGGTGACAGAACAGTCCAATACGGGAATTACAGTCCCTGTCACAGGTGGGACAGACAGTGGTTGAGGGAAGGGAAGGGTGGGACTGGTTTGCCGCATGCTCCTTCCGCTGCCTGCGCTTGGTTTCTCCATGCTCTTGGTGATGAGAGTCGAGGTACTCAGCGCCCTCCCAGATGCACTTCCTCCACTGAGGGCAGTCTTTGGCCATGGACTCCCAGGTGTCAGTGGGGATGTTGCATTTTATCAGGGAGGCTTTGAGGGTGTCCTTGTAACGTTTCCTCTGCCCACCTGGGGCTCGCTTGCCGTGTAGGAGTTCCGAGTAGAGCACTTGCTTTGGGAGTCTCGTGTCGGGCATGGCTGCACCCTTGAAGTAATAAGTGATCTCCCTTCGTACCAAAATGTAATGCCTCACATTTATCTCTGTTGAACTTAATTTGCCAATTATCTGCCCGTTCTGCAAGTTTATTAAGTCCTCCTGTAATTTGTTGCAGTCCTCAGTATTGAGACTCTCCTTTCTCCCCCCGCCCCCCCCCTCACTTTGATCAGCTTGGAATCACCCAGGTTGGTGTGGGACTGCAGGCCCAGACCGGGTAAGGACAGCAGGTTGCCACCCGAAAGGACATTAATGAACCAGTTGGGTTTTTACGACAATCCAACAGCTTCATGGTCACTTTTACTGAGACCTGCTTTTATAAACAATTTAAATTCTCAAACTGGAATGGTGGGATTTACACACTCGTTCCCTGATTTCTACTCCAGCAACATAACCACAATACGACCGTACCCTGGTGCCATGTGCTGGCGTAATGCTGAATTCTGCTTATTCTCTAAAATAGAAGCAGTTCCAACCAAACTGTTGCACATTACTCTGCTGAGGGAAAACTAACTTGAAATGAGCATGTCGATATTTGAGCGTTCACACTGAACCTTCGCACTCGGCGACCCCTCACACCGCACCTACACACTCGGTGACCCCTCACACCGCACCTACACACTCGGCGACCCCTCACACCGCACCTACACACTCGGCGACCCCTCACACCGCACCTACACACTCGGCGACCCCTCACACCGAACCTTCGCACTCGGTGACCCCTCACACCGCACCTACACACTCGGCGACCCCTCACACCGCACCTACACACTCGGTGACCCCTCACACCGCACCTACACACTCGGTGACCCCTCACACCGCACCTACACACTCGGCGACCCCTCACACTGAACCTTCGCACTCGGTGACCCCTCACACCGCACCTACACACTCGGTGACCCCTCACACCGCACCTACACACTCGGTGACCCCTCACGCCGCACCTACACACTCGGTGACCCCTCACACCGCACCTACACACTCGGCGACCCCTCACACCGCACCTACACACTCGGTGACCCCTCACACCGCACCTACACACTCGGTGACCCCTCACACCGCACCTACACACTCGGCGACCCCTCACACCGCACCTACACACTCGGCGACCCCTCACACCGCACCTACACACTCGGCGACCCCTCACACCGCACCTACACACTCGGCGACCCCTCACACCGCACCTACACACTCGGTGACCCCTCACACCGCACCTACACACTCGGCGACCCCTCACACCGCACCTACACACTCGGCGACCCCTCACACCGAACCTTCGCACTCGGTGACCCCTCACACCGAACCTACGCACTCTGTGACCCCTCACACCGCACCTACGCACTCTGTGACCCCTCGCACCGAACCTACACACTCGGTGACCCCTCGCAACGAACCTACGCACTCGGCGACCCCTCACACCAAACCTTCGCACTCGGCGACCACTCGCACCAAACCTTCGCACTCGGCGACCCCTCACACCAAACCTTCGCACTCGGCGACCCCTCACACCAAACCTACACACTCGGTGACCCCTCACGCCGAACCTACACGCTCGGTTACGGGCCCTCACGCCGAACCTACACACTCGGTGACCCCTCACGCCGAACCTACACACTCGGTTACGGGCCCTCATGCTCGGTGACGGACCCTCACGCCGAACTGCACGCTCGGTGACGGGCCCTCACGCCGAACCTACACGCTCGGTTACGGACCCTCACGCCGAACCTACACGCTCGGTGACGGACCTTCACGCTCGGTGACGGACCCTCACGCCGAACCTACACGCTCGGTGACTGACCCTCACGCCGAACCTACACGCTCGGTTACGGACCCTCACGCCGAACCTACACGCTCGGTGACGGACCTTCACGCTCGGTGACGGACCCTCACGCCGAACCTACACGCTCGGTGACGGACCCTCACGCCGAACCTACACGCTCGGTGACAGGCCCTCACGCCGAACCTACACGCTCGGTGACGGACCCTCACGCCGAACCTACACGCTCGGTGACGGGCCCTCACGCCGAACCTACACGCTCGGTGACAGGCCCTCACGCCGAACCTACACGCTCGGTGACGGGCCCTCACGCCGAACCTACACGCTCGGTGACGGACCCTCACGCTCGGTGACGGGCCCTCACGCCGAACCTACACGCTCTGTGACGGACCCTCACGCTCGGTGACGGACCCTCACGCCGAACCTACACGCTCGGTGACGGACCCTCACGCTCGGTGACGGGCCCTCACGCCGAACTACACGCTCGGTGACAGGCCCTCACGCTCGGTGACGGGCCCTCACGCCGAACTACACGCTCGGTGACAGGCCCTCACGCTCGGTGACGGACCCTCACGCCGAACCTACACGCTCGGTGACGGACCCTCACGCTCGGTGACGGACCCTCACGCCGAACTACACGCTCGGTGACAGGCCCTCACGCTCGGTGACGGACCCTCACGCCGAACTACACGCTCGGTGACAGGCCCTCACGCTCGGTGACAGACCCTCACGCCGAACTACACGCTCGGTGACAGGCCCTCACGCTCGGTGACGGACCCTCACGCAGAACTACACGCTCGGTGACAGGCCCTCACGCTCGGTGACGGGCCCTCACGCCGAACTACACGCTCGGTGACAGGCCCTCACGCTCGGTGACAGGCCCTCACGCCGAACTACACGCTCGGTGACAGGCCCTCACGTCGAACCTATACGCTCGGTGACGGACCCTCACGCCGAACTACACGCTCGGTGACAGGCCCTCACGCTCGGTGACGGACCCTCACGCCGAACTACACGCTCGGTGACAGGCCCTCACGTCGAACCTACACGCTCGGTGACGGACCCTCACGCCGAACTACACGCTCGGTGATGGGCCCTCACGCCGAACCTACACACTCGGTGACGGACCCTCACGCCGAACTACACGCTCGGTGATGGGCCCTCACGCCGAACCTACACACTCGGTGACGGACCCTCACGCCGAACCTACACGCTCGGTGACAGGCCCTCACGCCGAACCTACACGCTCGGTGACGGACCCTCACGCCGAACTACACGCTCGGTGACAGGCCCTCACGCCGAACTACACGCTCGGTGACTGACCCTCACGCTCGGTGACGGACCCTCACGCCGAACCTACACGCTCGGTGACGGACCATCACGCTCGGTGACAGGCCCTCACGCCGAACCTACACGCTCGGTGACGGACCCTCACGCTCGGTGACGGACCCTCACGCCGAACTACACGCTCGGTGACGGACCCTCACGCCGAACTACACGCTCGGTGACGGACCCTCACGCCGAACTACACGCTCGGTGACGGACCCTCACGCCGAACTACACGCTCGGTGACGGACCCTCACGCCCAACTACACGCTCGGTGACGGACCTTCACGCTCGGTGACGGACCCTCACGCCGAACTACACGCTCGGTGACGCACCCTCACGCCGAACCTACACGCTCGGTGACGGACCCTCACGCCGAACTACACGCTCGGTGACGGGCCCTCACGCCGAACTACACGCTCGGTGACGGACCCTCACGCCGAACTACACGCTCGGTGACGGACCCTCACGCCGAACCTACACGCTCGGTGACGGACCCTCACGCCGAACTACACGCTCGGTGACGGGCCCTCACGCTCGGTGACGGACCCTCACGCCGAACCTACACGCTCGGTGACGGACCCTCACGCTCGGTGACGGACCCTCACGCCGAACTACACGCTCGGTGACGGACCCTCACGCCGAACCTACACGCTCGGTGACGGACCCTCACGCTCGGTGACGGACCCTCACGCCGAACTACACGCTCGGTGACAGGCCCTCACGCCAAACTACACGCTCGGTGACAGGCCCTCACGCCGAACCTACACACTCGGTGACGGACCCTCACGCTCGGTGACGGACCCTCACGCCGAACTACACGCTCGGTGACGGACCCTCACGCTCGGTGACGGACCCTCACGCCGAACTACACGCTCGGTGACGGACCCTCACGCCGAACTACACGCTCGGTGACGGACCCTCACGCCGAACCTACACGCTCGGTGACGGACCCTCACGCCGAACCTACACGCTCGGTGACGGACCCTCACGCTCGGTGACGGACCCTCACGCCGAACCTACACGCTCGGTGACGGACCCTCACGCCGAACTACACGCTCGATGACGGACCCTCACGCCGAACTACACACTCGGTAACGGACCCTCACGCCGAACCTACACGCTCGGTGACGGACCCTCACGCCGAACTACACGCTCGATGACGGACCCTCACGCCGAACTACACGCTCGATGACGGACCCTCACGCCGAACTACAGGCTCGATGACGGACCCTCACGCCGAACTACACGCTCGGTTACGGGCCCTCACGCCGAACTACAAGCTCGATGACGGACCCTCACGCCGAACTACACGCTCGATGAAGGACCCTCACGCCGAACTACACGCTCGGTTACGGGCCCTCACGCCGAACTACACGCTCGGTGACGGACCCTCACGCCGAACTACACGCTCGATGACGGACCCTCACGCCGAACTACACGCTCGGTGACGGACCCTCACGCCGAACTACACGCTCGGTGACGGACCCTCACGCCGAACTACACGCTCGGTGATGGACCCTCACGCCGAACTACACGCTCGGTGACGGACCCTCACGCCGAACTACACGCTCGGTGACGGACCCTCACGCCGAACTACACGCTCGGTGACGGACCCTCACGCCGAACTACACGCTCGGTGACGGACCCTCACGCCGAACTACACGCTCGGTGACGGACCCTCACGCCGAACTACACGCTCGGTGACGGACCCTCACGCCGAACCTACACGCTCGGTGACGGACCCTCACGCCGAACTACACGCTCGGTTACGGGCCCTCACGCTCGGTTACGGACCCTCACGCCGAACTACACGCTCGGTTACGGACCCTCACGCCGAACCTACACACTCGGTGACGGACCCTCACGCCGAACTACACGCTCGGTGACGGACCCTCACGCCGAACTACACGCTCGGTTACGGGCCCTCACGACGAACCTACACGCTCGGTGACGGACCCTCACGCTCGGTGACGGACCATCACGCCGAACTACACGCTCGGTGACGGACCCTCACGCCGAACTACACGCTCGGTGACGGACCCTCACGCCGAACTACACGCTCGGTGACGGACCCTCACGCCGAACCTACACGCTCGGTTACGGGCCCTCACGCCGAACCTACACGCTCGGTGACGGACCCTCACGCTTGGTGACGGACCCTCACGCCGAACTACACACTCGGTGACGGACCCTCACGCCGAACCTACACGCTCGGTGACGGAACCTCAAGCCGAACTACACGCTCGGTGACGGACCCTCACGCCGAACCTACACGCTCGGTGACGGACCCTCACGCCGAACTACACGCTCGGTTACGGGCCCTCACGCTCGGTTACGGACCCTCACGCCGAACTACACGCTCGGTTACGGACCCTCACGCCGAACCTACACACTCGGTGACGGACCCTCACGCCGAACTACACGCTCGGTGACGGACCCTCACGCCGAACGACACGCTCGGTTACGGGCCCCCACGACGAACCTACACGCTCGGTGACGGACCCTCACGCTCGGTGACGGACCATCACGCCGAACTACACGCTCGGTGACGGACCCTCACGCCGAACTACACGCTCGGTGACGGACCCTCACGCCGAACTACACGCTCGGTGACGGACCCTCACGCCGAACCTACACGCTCGGTTACGGGCCCTCACGCCGAACCTACACGCTCGGTGACGGACCCTCACGCTTGGTGACGGACCCTCACGCCGAACTACACACTCGGTGACGGACCCTCACGCCGAACCTACACACTCGGTGACGGACCCTCAAGCCGAACTACACACTCGGTTACGGGCCCTCACGCCGAACTACACGCTCGGTTACGGGCCCTCACGCCGAACCTACACGCTCGGTGACAGGTCCTCACGCTCGATGACGGACCCTCACGCCGAACTACACGCTCGGTGACGGACCCTCACGCCGAACTACACGCTCGGTGACGGACCCTCACGCCGAACTACACGCTCGGTGACGGACCCTCACGCCGAACCTACACGCTCGGTGACGGACCCTCACGCTCGGTGACGGACCCTCACGCTCGGTGACGGACCCTCACGCTCGGTGACGGACCCTCACGCTCGGTGACGGACCCTCACGCCGAACTACACGCTCGGTGACGGACCCTCACGCCGAACTACACGCTCGGTGACGGACCCTCACGCCGAACTACACGCTCGGTTACGGGCCCTCACGCTCGATGACGGACCCTCACGCGGAACCTACACGCTCGGTTACGGACCCTCACGCCGAACCTACACACTCGGTGATGGACCCTCACGCTCGGTGACGGACCCTCACGCCGAACTACACGCTCGGTGACGGGCCCTCGCGCCGAACTACACGCTCGGTGACGGACCCTCACGCCGAACCTACACGCTCGGTGACAGGCCCTCACGCCGAACTACACGCTCGGTGACAGGCCCTCACGCCGAACCGACACGCTCGGTTACAGGCCCTCACGCCGAACTACACGCTCGGTGACCCCTCACGCCGAACTACACGCTCGGTGACGGACCCTCACGCCGAACTACACGCTCGGTGACGGACCCTCACGCCGAACCTACACGCTCGGTTACGGGCCCTCACGCCGAACCTACACGCTCGGTGACGGACCCTCACGCTTGGTGACGGACCCTCACGCCGAACTACACACTCGGTGACGGACCCTCACGCCGAACCTACACGCTCGGTGACGGACCCTCAAGCCGAACTACACGCTCGGTGACGGACCCTCACGCCGAACCTACACGCTCGGTGACGGACCCTCACGCCGAACTACACGCTCGGTTACGGGCCCTCACGCTCGGTTACGGACCCTCACGCCGAACTACACGCTCGGTTACGGACCCTCACGCCGAACCTACACACTCGGTTACGGGCCCTCACGACGAACCTACACGCTCGGTGACGGACCCTCACGCTCGGTGACGGACCATCACGCCGAACTACATGCTCGGTGACGGACCCTCACGCCGAACTACACGCTCGGTGACGGACCCTCACGCCGAACTACACGCTCGGTGACGGACCCTCACGCCGAACCTACACGCTCGGTTACGGGCCCTCACGCCGAACCTACACGCTCGGTGACGGACCCTCACGCTTGGTGACGGACCCTCACGCCGAACTACACACTCGGTGACGGACCCTCACGCCGAACCTACACACTCGGTGACGGACCCTCAAGCCGAACTACACACTCGGTTACGGGCCCTCACGCCGAACTACACGCTCGGTTACGGGCCCTCACGCCGAACCTACACGCTCGGTGACAGGTCCTCACGCTCGATGACGGACCCTCACGCCGAACTACACGCTCGGTGACGGACCCTCACGCCGAACTACACGCTCGGTGACGGACCCTCACGCCGAACTACACGCTCGGTGACGGACCCTCACGCCGAACCTACACGCTCGGTGACGGACCCTCACGCTCGGTGACGGACCCTCACGCTCGGTGACGGACCCTCACGCCGAACTACACGCTCGGTGACGGACCCTCACGCCGAACTACACGCTCGGTGACGGACCCTCACGCCGAACTACACGCTCGGTGACGGACCCTCACGCCGAACTACACGCTCGGTTACGGGCCCTCACGCTCGATGACGGACCCTCACGCCGAACCTACACGCTCGGTTACGGACCCTCACGCCGAACCTACACACTCGGTGATGGACCCTCACGCTCGGTGACGGACCCTCACGCCGAACTACACGCTCGGTGACGGGCCCTCGCGCCGAACTACACGCTCGGTGACGGACCCTCACGCCGAACCTACACGCTCGGTGACAGGCCCTCACGCCGAACTACACGCTCGGTGACAGGCCCTCACGCCGAACCGACACGCTCGGTGACAGGCCCTCACGCCGAACTACACGCTCGGTGACCCCTCACGCCGAACTACACGCTCGGTGACGGACCCTCACGCCGAACTACACGCTCGGTGACGGACCCTCACGCCGAACTACACGCTCGGTGACGGACCCTCACGCCGAACTACACGCTCGGTGACGGACCCTCACGCCGAACCTACACGCTCGGTGACGGACCCTCACGTCGAACCTACACGCTCGGTGACCCCTCACGCCGAACCTACACGCTCGGTGATTGACCCTCACGCCGAACTACACGCTCGGTGATTGACCCTCACGCCGAACCTACACGCTCGGTGATTGACCCTCACGCCGAACTACACGCTCGGTGACGGACCCTCACGCCGAACTACACGCTCGGTGACGGACCCTCACGCCGAACTACACGCTCGGTGACGGACCCTCACGCCGAACTACACGCTCGGTGACGGACCCTCACGCCGAACTACACACTCGGTGACGGACCCTCACGCCGAACTACACGCTCGGTGACGGACCCTCACGCCGAACTACACGCTCGGTGACGGACCCTCACGCCGAACTACACGCTCGGTGACGGGCCCCCTCTCCATGTTTTGGAACTCGCTGCTCGTTGCTTTCAAAGAGTTGGGGCCTTGGGTTGTGCCCTTCGACTAAAATCTCAAACAACAACAACTTGTATTTGTGTAGCGCCTTTAATGTCGTGCGACCTCCCAAGGCGCTTCATTTTGACACCGAGCTGAATAAGGAGAATTTAGCACAGGTTTACCAAAAGCTCGGTCAAAGAGGTAGGTTTTAAGGAACGTCTTGAAGGAGGAAAGTTTGTCGGAGAGGTTTAGGGAGGGAGTTCCAGAGCTTGTGGCCTGGGCAACAGAAGGCACGGCCACCAATGGTGGAGCCATTATAATCAGGGATGGTCAGGAGGGCAGAATTAGATGAGTGCTGACATTTTGGGGTGGGGCTGGAGGAGATTAGAGCTAGGGAGGGGCAAGGCCATGGAGAGAATTGAAAATGTGAGAATTTTGAAATTGAGGCATTGCTTAACCGGGAGCCAATGTAGGTCAGCGAGCACAGGGGTGATGGGTAAGCGGGACTTGGTACAAGTTAGGACATGGGCAGCTGAGTTTTGGATCACCTCGAGTTTACGTAGGGTAGAATGTGGGAGGCCAGCCAGGAGTGCGATGGAATAGTAAGTCTAGAGGTAACAAAGGCATGGATGAGGGCTTCAGCAGCGGATGAGCTGAGGCAGGGGCAGAGACGGGCGATGTTACGGAGGTGGAAATCGGTGGTTTTAGTTAAGCTGCGGATATGTGATCGGAAGCTCATTTCAGGGTCAAATATGACACCAAGGTTGCGAACAGTGTGGGTCAGTCTCAGACAGAAGTTGGGGAGAGGGATGGAGTCAGTGGCTGGGGAACGGAGTTTGTGGCATAGACCGAAAACAATGGCTTTGGTCTTTCCAATATTCAACTGGAGAAAATTTCTGCTCGTACCGGACAAGCAGTCAGACAATTAGACCAAACTTAAGTGAACAAATTAAACTGGCTGATTTGCAAACCCGGATGATATTTTTGTTTGAAAATGGGGAGCACTGTTTCCTCACCGCGATATTTGGCACTGAAAGATTGTTCCTTGGCCGTCCACAGATGTTGGAGACTGGTTGTGTTCTACAGGCTTTTTAGATTTTTTTTTTTTTGCTTCTTGTTCTACAGCCAAGGCTGTATCCAGCCAGCAACAATATCCAAACGTGCTGGAACCACACACAGACTGCGTATCCATTGAGATACTAGGCAGATTTCTAGATCGAGTGCAGAGTCTTATCAGGACTTGGAATTCACCCAAAACACAAACTTAGCCAATTCACCATTCCAGGGTTTTTGTCACAAATCTGGGAGGTCATTCCACACATTGACCTCTGTGTGAAGATTTTGGCCCTCAAATGATCTGAAAATCTTTTGATACTCGCGACTAGCCAGCAAACTTACCGAGCTTTTAATTTTACTTATTCGACCAAGTTATATAAGTTAACTTTAGTTTCAAGTTTTCACCCCTCTCGAGTTCCCCAGAGGCGATGTTCCTTCTTTTGAAAGTTGCACCAGGTTCAGGAAAAAGGTGTGACTGAAGCTGTGAGTGAAATAATATGGGCTCGGAATTTGCGGTGTGTAATAACAGCAGACGTTACCCCTGACTGCAACTTCAGGACTTAATGTACGTGCATCCTCAGACGGGAATCCTGACGTGTGATTGGTCATTCAGTGCTCCGACACGGACTGTGCTGTCTTCCTCCCTCCCGTCCCCCCCACACCACCACACCCCCACACCCACCCCCACACCCCCACACCCCCACACCCCCACACCCCCACACCCCCACACCCCCACACCCCCACACCCCCACACCCCCACACCCCCACACCCCCACACCCCCACACCCCCACACACCCACACCCCCACACCCCCACACCCCCACACCCCCACACCCCCACACCCCCACACCCACACACCCCCACACCCCCACACCCCCACACCCCCACACCCCCACACCCCCACACCCCCACACCCCCACACCCCCACACCCCCACACCCCCACACCCCCACACCCCCACACCCCCACACCCCCACACACCCACACACCCACACACCCACACACCCACACACCCACACACCCACACACCCACACACCCGGCAATCCGGGCACTGGGCGAATACTTGGGCTTTTCTGCAGTGATATCACTGTTCAATACCCCGTTAACAGTTCGACTTTGTCAGATTAGGTGTAATTGGGGTTTTAACAGTGCAAAGGTTATGCTCCTGGAAATCTCATTTTAATTTTGTGGGGTGTCTCATTTCTCCATTTTAATACAATTTACAATTTAAGAAACTTTAAAACAAGTTATATTTTTTTTAAGTTTGTCTGTATTTATTTCAGGTTGACCGTTTCCCCAAGTGAGGGCCCCAATCTTTGTCTTGCTCTCTGCAACATGTTTTTAAATGTCAGAACAGAGCAACAACTTCACTTTCTGGTTTGTGAAAATTGAGAATTCTGCATTGTGATTGGTTGCTGAGACAGCTTGTTGACATCACAGCGACTTGTGCTCTGGATTGCCCACTAAACTACACTGATCTCAGTTGATCGTCAGAAAAGCCAAACTTCTCATTACAGAGATCGCAAGATTACAGAGGCCGGCCGGCGGTGAACACCTTTTGCTTCACTGCTGACCGTAAATTACCAGCCCATTGACTCTTCCTGAACCCCAGTGGAAATTGAGGGAGCAGGGGGAAGGAGAATTTGACCTGCAGCCTCGGCTCATCTGCTGCTGAAACCCTCACCCCAAGCCTTTCCTCTCTCTAGACCTGACTGTTTCAACGCTCCCCTGGCCGGCCTCTTATCTTGAGCTCATCCAAAACTTGGCTGCCTGTGTCCTAACTCACCAAGACCCATTCAGCCATCACCCCTGTGCTCGCTGACCGACATTGGTTCCCCGTCCGGCAACGCCTCGATATTAAAATTCTCATCCTTGTGTTCAAATTCCTCCAATTCTTGCACGTCCCTGATTTTAATCGCCCCACCATTGATGGCCGTGCCTTCAGCAGCCTAGGCCCCAAGCTCTGGAACACCCTCCCTAAACCTTATTGCCTCTCTACCTCGCTTTCCTCCATAAAGACGCTCTTTAAAACCTCCTAAGTTTTTGGTCACCTGTCCTAATATCTCCTCATGTGGGTCGGTCAGATTTTGTTTGATAACGCTCCTGTGAAGTGCCTTGGTATGTTTTACTACGTTAAAGGCACTATATAAATACAAGTTGTTTTTGACCGTGACCAGGGAATAGTGTAATTGCGTTTCAGGACAACACAGACCAGGCAGTGGTCCTTCATTGTTAAACAGTAGCTGCAGGCGAGTTGGGGAGAAAACTGCAACGATTGTGGCTTTATCTCCGCAGCCATTCACGCACTCTGCCGTGTTGCTATTCTGGACTCAGTTAATTTCTCTGACCTTTAATGAAGACTGAAAAAACCACCTAGAAAAGCCCTGTATTACTAAATGTCCTTATTTTGTGTGGCAGTTTTTGAATGTCAATCTTTGCTGATTCGTAGCTGTATAATATTTCCCCCATTCTTCAGCAGGTCATTTTCTGTTGATGCATTATAGATGGGAACTCTGAAATAAAGTGTTACAAATAGCTGAAGTGCTATCAGTTGTTCTATGCTCTGTGCTGAGCAGGATCCTTGGTGCACTTATCTTCCAGTTTTCCAGTAATTACTGAAAATGCACAGCAGATTGGTCTGTGTGTTCAGGTGAAAGATCATCTGATGTCTCGGCTACAAGCCTTCACCAGACCGCCAGCCTTTATCGAGTTTCCTCTGCCATTTAAAAAAATCAAAGTTGATTACTATTTAAAAACAAAGACTGAGGTCCAACAACTGCTCCCCGGTGGGACAGGAGGAGGCCCATTCAGCCCCTCGAGCCTGCTACACAGGAACAAGAGGAGGCCATTCAGCCACTCGAGCCTGCTACACAGGAATAAGAGGAGGCCATTCAGCTACTCGAGCCTGCTACACAGAAATAGGAGGAGGCCATTCAGCCCCTCGAGCCTGTTGCACAGGAACAGGAGGCGGCCATTCAGCCCCTCAAGCCTGTTACACAGGACCAGGAGGAGGCCATTCAGCCCCTCAAGCCTGTTACACAGGACCAGGAGGAGGCCATTCAGCCCCTTGAGCCTTTCTTCGCTCCATCTTACCCGCCTTAGTTCTATGACCCTTGATATCCTCACCCAGAAAACATCTATCCATCTCGGGTTTGAAATGTTCAATTGACCCTTGCCTCAACAGCTTATGTAGGGGAAAATTTCAAACATTTTTTTTTTTTTAGATTTCCATCACCCTTTGTGTGAGGAAGTGCTTCCTAACATCACCCCGGAACGACCTCGCTCTAATTTTAAGGTAATGCCCCCTGGTTTTGGACTCGCCCACCAGAGGATATAGTTTCTCTCCGTCTACCCTTGAATTGTCTTAAACACCCCGATTAGATCACCGCTTTATCTTCTATAATTCGAGGGAATACAGGCCAGTTTGTGCAACCTGTGCTCATCATTTAACCCTTTTTAGCCCCGGTATCATTGTGGTGAATCTGTGTTGCTCCCCCTGCAGTCTGTAAATCAGCAGTTTCATCCCAGTGCAACAGTCGTCGATGCTGGTGTCCAGACAGATAGAGGACCCACACTGCGCAAAATTATATTAAGTGTACAGTACAGAGACCCACACTGTACAAAATTACATTGTGTACACAGACTCACTGTACAAAATTAGAGTGTACAGTACAGAGATCCACACTGCGCAAAATTACATCGTGCGCTCAGCAGAGAGACCCACACTGTGCAAAATTACATCGTGTACAGCAGAGTCCTACACTGTACAAAATTACATCGAGTGTACACAGTACAGAGTCACACACATTAAAAAATTACATCGAGTGTACACAGCCCAGAGACCCACACTGTACAAAATTGCATCGAGTGTACACAGACACACTGTACAAAATTACATCGAGTGTACACAGTAGAGTTTCACACTCTACAAAATTGCATCATGTACAGCACAGAGAGACACATTACAAAATTACATCATGTATACAGCAGAGACATACACTGTACAAAATAACATTGTGTACACAGCAGAGACCCACACTGTACAAGATTGCATCACATGTACACAGACACACTGTGCAAAATTACATCGAGTGTACACAGACACACTGTGCAAAATTACATCGAGTGTACACAGACACACTGTGCAAAATTACATCGAGTGTACACAGACACTGTACAAAATTACATCGAGTGTACACAGCAGAGACCCACACTGTACAAGATTGCATCGAGTGTACACAGACACACTGTGCAAAAT
Organism: Pristiophorus japonicus; assembly: GCF_044704955.1. Lineage (NCBI taxonomy): Eukaryota > Metazoa > Chordata > Chondrichthyes > Pristiophoridae > Pristiophorus > Pristiophorus japonicus. Next base: position 3,707,521 of record NC_091983.1, on the reverse strand, counting down.
TACATCGAGTGTACACAGACACACTGTACAAAATTACATCAAGTGTACACAGTACTGAGTTACACACTCTACAAATTACATCATGTACAGCACAGCGAGACACATTACAAAATTACATCATGTATACAGCAGAGACCCACACTGTACAAAATAACATTGTGTACACAGCAGAGACCCACACTGTACAAGATTGCATCACATGTACACAGACACACTGTACAAAATTACATCGAGTCTACACAGACACACTGTGCAAAATTACATCGAGTGTACACAGACACACTGTGCAAAATTACATCGAGTGTACACAGCAGAGACCCACACTGTACAAGATTGCATCACATGTACACAGACACACTGTGCAAAATTGCATCGCGTGTACACAGACACACTACAAAATTACATCGAGTGTACACAGACACTGCAAAATTACATCGTTGACATAGACACACTATACAAAATTACATCGTGTACAGCAGAGTCACACACTACAAAATTGCATCGAGTGTACACAGTAGAGAGTCACACACTCTACAAAATTGCATCGAGTGTATACACACACACTACAAAATTGCATCGAGTGTACAGTACAGAGACCCACACTACAAAATTACATCGTGTACTGAGACACTACAAAATTACATTGTGTACAACAGAGACACACTGCAAAATTACATCGTGTACACAGAGACCCACACTGTACAAAATTACATTGAGTGTACAGTACAGACACTACAAAATTACATTGTGTACGGTAAGACCCCCACTGTACAAAATTACATCGTGTACAGTAGAGTCCCACACTACAAAATTACATCGAGTGTACACAGTACAGAATCACACACTACAAAATTACATCATGTGCAGCACAGAGACACACATTACAAAATTACATCGTGTACACAGCACCGAGACCCACACTGAACAAAATTACATCGAGTGTACACAGCAGAGACCCACACTACAAAATTACATCGAGTGTCCACAGACACACTGTACAAAATTACATCGCGTATACACAGACACTGTACAAAATTGCAGCGAGTATACATGGCACAGAGACCCACACTGTACAAAATTACATCGAGTGTACACAGACACTGTACAAAATTACATCGCGTGTACAGCACAGAAACCGGCCCTACTGGACTAAGCTGCTGTTTATACTCCACCCTAATGTCCTTTTCCAACTCTGCCCCCTCCCTCCCCACCCCCCACCCCCCCCCCCCCCATCCATCCCAATCCATGTCCCTCTATTCCTTTCTCCCACATGTATGTATTAAGCCTCCCTTTAAATAAATCAATGCTCACTGCTTCAACCACTTCCTGTGGCAGCGAGTTCCACATTCTCACTGCTCTCTGTGTAACGAAATTTCTTGCAATTCATTTGATCTGTTGGTGACTTATATTTATGCCCCCTTGTACTGGACTCGCCCACAGGTGCAAACACTTTTCTCTACATCCTCCCTATTGAACCCCTTCATAGTTTTAAAGACCTCTATCAGGTCTCCTCTTTGTCTCTCCTTTTCCAGCTCAACCTTCAGCAACATTGGGCTAGATTTTCATCATTTAGCCCGACCACTGGTTTTCTGGTGCTATTTAAAAATCGCGGTTTTTTTGCCACCGAAATACCACTTTCACTCAAGGCCTCTATTTTCATCCACTGGTAGGGCTAACAGTATTTAGTTCTTCTTTTTGATGATGCAACACTCAAAGTAAAATGGGTGGTAAAAATGGTGGTATGGATGAATTTCCCTCTGGTGGTAATTTTCGGTGGTATTTTGGTATTGCAGTCTTGGCCACAGGTAAAAGAAATGCAGGGTGTGGGGGCTGATGTTTTATTGCTGTTTTTGTTCTTGAGCTTGAGGTTGTAGTTCTTCTGGTTGTTCCTGTTGTGTTATTGTTATATTGCAAAAACATTTAAATCGTTGAAGTTAAAAAATTATTCATTAATTGACCTTTACATTTTATAACATTTTGTTAAACCGAACCATTCTTGTACTATGTCTAACTTGTTGAGTTTTACCCTTCATTTTCTACAATAGAGTGGTGGTAAAGGTGAAATGTAGCTCTCTGTTCAAGCAAAGTATTGATTTATGAGCTGCTGCTGTCCTCCAATTTTCTCAAATAACCTTCAAATGTAACTCTGAACTCGCATAAAGATGTCTGTAAAGCTCGGCCTTCTCTCATGTGAAATGGACTCCAGCTCCGTGTTTTAAAATGGTGTCCGTGGCACTGGATTCGATCACACAAGACTGCACTTTTCTCAGTAATTTACGCTAGTGATAAAAATGGTGGTATTTCGATGTACCACCGGTGGTAAATCACTGATGAATTTAACACCGGTGGTATTTCGGTGTTAAATTATGAAACCGGCGATACTTCGGTGCTAATCTGCAATGAATTTACCACGAGTTAGAACATAAGAAATAGGAACAGGAGTAGGCCACTTGGCCCCTCGAGCCTGCTCCGCCATTCAATAAGATCATGGCTGATCCGATCATGGACTCAGTTCCACTTCCCTGCCCGCTCCCCATAAACCCTTTATTCCCTTATCGCTCAAAAATCTGTCTATCTCTGCCTTAAATATATTCAATGACCCAGCCTCCACAGCTCCCTGGGCCAGCTAATTCCGCAGATTTACAACCCTCTGAGAGAAGAAATTCGTCCTCATCTCAGTTTTAAATGGGCGGCACCTTATTCTGAGACTATGTCCCCTAGTTTTAGTTTCCCCTATGAATGGAAACATCCTCTCTGCATCCACCTTGTCAAGCCCCCTCATTATCTTATACGTTTCAATAAGATCGCCTCTCATTCTTCTGCACTCCAGTGTGTATAGGCCCAAACTACACAACCTATCCTCATATGTCAACCCTCTCATCTCCAGAATCAACTTAGTGAACCTTCTCTGATCAGCCTCCAATGCAAGTGTATCCTTCCTTAAATATGGAGACCAAAACTGTATGCAGTACTCCAGTGTGGCCTCACCAATACCCTGTACAGTTGTAGCAGGACTTCTCTGCTTTTATATTCTATCCCCCTTGCAATAAAGGCCAACATTCCATTTGCTTTCCTGATTACTTGCTGTATCTGCATACTCACTTTTTGTGTTTCATGCATAAGGACCCCCAGGGAGAGAAAGCAGGAAAGGAGTACTAACGGAATGATCAGCCATGATCTTATTGAATGGCGGTGCAGGCTCGAGAGGCCGCATGGCCTACTCCTGCACCTATTTTCTATGTTTCGATGTTACTCAGTACTAGATCCAAGATCGCCTGCTTCCCACTGGTTGGTTCCGCAATGTACTGTTCAATGAAACTATCCCAGATACACGCTATCTTCAAGGCTATCTTTGCCAATTTGCTTTGTCCAATCAATATGAAGGTTAAAATCGTTCCTTCATTACAAGCCACCGTTATTTCTTGATTTATGCTCCGTCCAACAGTGTAGCTACTGTTAGGGGGCCTATAGACTACACCCACCGGCAACTTTTTCCCTTTATTATTTTTGGTGGTGAATGATCGAGAAAATGATAACCCAGCCCATTGCAATGCCCTCCCAACATGTGCGTGCACATACTTGCTAAGAAACTGCTGCCTTACAAACAGACATGTTCCCGTCTGCCTGTACAATAGGCCTCCAGTGGTTGCGATTACTCAATGCTGCATAATATATGAGAGCCTTACTCAAAGTTTTACATGATTGATGAGAACAAGCTTGTGACGGCGTTCTATTTGCAGGCTCGGTTATCAGAGGTGTGCCGTGGCAGCACAACTTTTGTTAAAGCAGCGGACACCTTGCAAGGTCACAAGCTGACCCCGAGAGCTCAAGTGATGAGCAAAGACTGGAAAAGCTTGGGGCTTCTCTGCTTGGGAAGCAGACGCTTTAGGGGAACTTGGAAAGGGATAGAAGATGGTTAAATCTGGAAAACTGCTTTAAACTAACTTATCATTGAATCATAAGAACATCAGCAATAGGAACAGGAATAGGCCATTCGGCCCCTCGAGCCTGCTCCGCCATTCAATACGATCATGGCTGATCTGATCATGGACTCAGCTCCACTTCCCCGCCCGCTCCCCATAACCCCTTATTCCCTTATCGGTTAAGAAACTGTCTGTCTATTTCGGTCTTAAATTTATTCAGTGTCCCAGCTTCCACAGCTCTCTGAGGCAGCGAATTCCACAGATTTACAACCCTCTGAGAGAAGAAATTTCTCTTCATCTCAGTTTTAAATGGGCGGCTCCTTATTCTAAGATCATGCCCTCTAGTTCTAGTCTCCCCCATCAGTGGAAACATCCTCTCTGCATCCACCTTGTCAAGCCCCCTCATAATCTTATACGTTTTGATAAGATCATCTCTCATTCTTCTGAATTCCAATGAGCAGACGCCCAACCTACTCAACCTTTCCTCATTTTTCAACCCCCTCATCCCCGGAATCAACCGAGTGAACCTTCTCTGAACTGCCTCCAAAGCAAGTATATCCTTTCGTAAATATGGAAACCAAAACTGCACGCAGTATTCCAGGTGTGGCCTCACCAATATCTTGTACACTGTAGCAAGACTTGCTCTGCTTTTATACTCCATCCCCTTTGCAATAAAGGCCAAGATTCCATTGCTGTACCTGCATACTAACCTTTTGTGTTTCACGCACAAGTACCCCCAGGTCCCGCTGTACTGCAGCACTTTGCAATCTTTCTCCATCTAAATAACAACTTGCTCTTTGATTTTTTTTCTGCCAAAGTGCATAACCTCATACTTTCCAACATTATACTCCATCTGCCAAATTTTTGCCCACTCACTTAGCCTGTATATGTCCGTTTGCAGATTTTTTGTGTCCTCCTCACACATTGCTTTTCTTTCCATCTTTGTATCATCGGCAAAGTTGGCTACGATACACTCAGTCCCTTCTTCCAAGTCATTAATATAGATTGTAAATAGTTGGGGTCCCAGCAGATCCCTGAGGCACCCCCTAGTCACTGTTTGCCAACCAGAGAATGACCCATTTATCCCGACTCTGTTTTCTGTTAGTTAGCCAATTCTCTATCCATGCTAATATATTATCCCCAACCCCGTGAACTTTTATCTTCTGCAGTTAGTGTTCATTTAATGTGCAGCTCACGTTCTCAATTCACAGCATGCGGCTCAAACAGCTGCTGTGATGGTGGGGAGCTGTTTCCTTCTCACGCTCTCTGCCCCTGAAGGAAATGCAGCTTTCTGTCTCCTATTACAAGGACTGAAGGTGGGGGTAGGCGACTACCTCACGTGTAGCGCTGACCCAAGACACACTTCCCAAAAAGGAACCCCGATCATTGCACAGAAGCAAAATATCAAACCACAATGACCAAACTGCCCAGTCATTTCACTTGCCGCTACTTTATACTGAAGTGATCCTCTCCCTTCATTATTTACTGAAACGTGGACACATCGATGGAAACGCCAAGCCAAGGTCGTGAGTTCAAGTCCCTCTTCAGAAGCTTGAGCACAAAATCTAGGCTGATACTCCACTGTAGCGCTGAGGGAGCGCTGCACTGTCTGAGGGGCAGCGCTGAGGGAGCGCCGCACTGCCAGAAGTTCCGCCTTTCGGATGGAATGCTCACAATATAATAGAGGGAGGGAGGTCATTCACCCAATCTTGATTTATCCACTCAAAGATCCTAAACATCCTGCCCTCCCCTATTGCTTCATCCATTTGATTCTTGAATGATTCCAGAGTTATTGTCTCTGCTCCTCTATCTGGGAGGCGGCCCCATGAGTCGATCATTCTGTTTATGAAGATCAGTCCTAAATTTGGCTTTTATTAGTTTGGACTGGTGACCCTTTGTTCTTCTCTCTCAATTTGGATAGAATGCAAAAGAGATTTACTGGGAAAAACATTTTTTATTAGTTGTTGGGATGTTAATGTTGTTGGCAAGGCCGGCATTTATTGCCCATCCGTAATTGCCCTTGAGAAGGTGGTGGTGAGCCGCCGCAGTCCGTGTGGTGAAGGTGCTCCCACAGTGCTGTTAGGGAGGGAGTTCCAGGGTTTTGACCAGGCAACAATGAAGGAACGGCGATTATATTTACAAGTCAGGGTGGTGTGTGATTTGGAGGGGAACCTTGAGGTGATGGTGTTCCCATGCACCTGCTGCCCTTGTCCTTCTAGGTGGTAGAGGTCGCGGGTTTAGGAGGTGCTGCCGAAGAAGCCTTGGCGAGTTGCTGCAGTGCATCTTGGAGATGGTACACACTGCAGCCACGGTGCGCCGGTGGTGGAGGGAGTGAATGTTGAAGGTGGTGGATGGGGTGCCGATCAAGCGGCTGCTTTGTCCTGGATGGCATTGAGCTTATTGACTGTTGCAGAAAGACATTAAGGAGTCAGGAGGCGAGTCACTCACCGCAGAACACCCAGGGGAGTGGGACTAATCGGATCGCTCTTTCAAAGAGCTGGCACAGACATGATGGGCTGAACAGCCTCCTTCTATGCTACATGAAGGCATTTGACAAGGTGCCACATAAAAGGTTTCTGCACAAGATAAAAGTTCACGGGGTTGGGAATAATATATTGGCATGGATAGAGGATTGCCAATCTGGGAAATTGAGGTTATCCACAAATTATTATGTAAATGGGGAGTGCTGTGGTACAGAGAGATCTGGGCGTCCTTGAACATGAAACACAAAAAGTTAGTATGCAGGTACAGCAAGTAATCAGGAAGGCAAATGGAATGTTGGCCTTTATTGCAAGGGGGATAGAATATAAAAGCAGAGAAGTCCTGCTACAACTGTACAGGGTATTGGTGAGGCCACACCTGGAGTACTGTGTACAGTTTTGGTCTCCGTATTTAAGGAAGGATATACTTGCATTGAAGGCTGCTCAGAGAAGGTTCAGGAGGTTGATTCCTGAGATGAGGGGGTTGACTTATGAAGAAAGGTTGGGTCTATACTTGTTGGAGTTTCGAAGAATGAGAGGTGATCTATTGAAATTTATACGGTTCTGAGGGGGCTTGACAGGGTTGATGCAGAGAGGATGTTTCCCCTTGTGGGGGAATCTAGAACTAGGGGGCAAAGGTTGAACAGCTTCCCACTGGTTCTGTAGTTTAGTTCCACTCCAGCCCAGCAGGGAGCTTGTTGACTGAAGTGGAGCATGGCAGCGAGGAAGATTGAGAAGAGGTTTGGGGCGATGACGCAGTCCTGTTTGTCCCCGGTCCGGACGTGGATTGGGTCTGTGATGGATCCGTTGGTAAGGATCACGGCCTGCATGTCGTCATGGAGCAGGCGGAGGATGTTAACGAACTTTTGGGGGCATCCGAAACGGAGGAGGATGCTCCATAGACCCTCCATAGGCCACCGTGTCAAAGGCCTTTGTAAGGTCGAAGAAGGCCATGTATAAGGGCTAGTGCTGTTCCCTGCATTTTTCCTGTAGCTGTCGCGCTGCAAAAATCATGTCCGTTGTGACCCGTAGGGAAGGAAATCTGCTCCTGTGACTCCGGGAGGAGCTCCTCTGCCACAGCGAGAAGACGATTGAGAGGAACTCGAGTGACAACTTTCCCAGTGGTTGGCAACAGGGAGATTTCTCTGTCGGTGCTGCAGTCGGACTTGTCCCCTTTTTTAAAGATGATCACGACCACTGCATCTGAGATCTCCCGGCATGCTCTCCTCCCTCCAGATGAGAGAGATGAGGTCATGTATTCGCGCCAGTAGTGCCTCTCCGCCATACTTCAGTGCCTCAGCAGGGATTCCATCAGCTCCCGTAGCCTTGTTGTTCTTAAGCTGTCTTATGGCTTTTTCTACCTCGTGTAGTGTTGGGGTTTTAGTGAGGTGGTGGATAGCATGCTGCGGGATGGAGTCGAGAACACTAGAGTTAAAGGCAGAGTTTCTATTGAGGAGATCTTCGAAGTGCTCCTTCCAGCAGGCCTTGACTGCCTCGCTGCCTCTGACTGCCGGCACACATTAAATGGTGGGACACTGAGAAGTGTAGAGGAACAAAGGGACCTTGGAGTGCAGGTCCACAGATCCCTGAAGGTAGCAGGCCAGGTAGATAAGGTGGTTGAGAAGGCATAAGGAATACTTGCCTCTATTAGTCGAGGCATGGAATACAAGAGCAAGGAGGTTATGCTTGAATTGTATAAAACACTGGTTAGGCCACAGCTGGAGTACTGTGTGCAGTTCTGGTCACCACATTACAAGAAAGATGTGATTGCACAGGAAAGGGTGCAGAGGAGATTTACAAGAATGTTGCCTGGATTGGAGAATTTTGGCTGAGGAAAGATTGGAGATGCTGTGTCTGTTTTCTTTGGAACAGAGGAGGTTGCGGGAGACCTGATTAAACTGTATGAATTATGAGCCTTGATGGAGTGGATAGGGAGAGTGGATAGGAAGGACCTGTTTCCCTTGGTAGAGGGGTCAACAACCAGGAGACATAGATTTAAAGTAATTGAGGGGAGGCTCAGAGGAGAGACGAGGGGAAATTTCTTCACCCAGAGGGTGGTGGGAGGCTGGAACTCACTGCCTAAAAGGGTGGTAGAGGCAGAAACCCTCACCACATTTAAAAATACTTGGATGTGCAGTTAAAGGGCCGTAACCTACAGGGCTACAGACCAAGAGCAGGAAAGAGGGATTAGGCTGGATTGCTCTTGGTCAGCCGGCACGGACACGATGGGCCGAAATGGCCTCCTTCCGTGCTGTAAATTTCTATGATTGTAGGAGGAGGAGGGGCAGCCCTGATAAAGGATGGGATAAAGACAGTGGAGAGAAAGGATCTTAGCTGGGAAAATCAAGAACTAGAATCAGTTTAGGTGGAGCTAAGAAACAACAAGGGGCAGAAACCATTAGTTGGAGTTGCTTTTCGGCCCCCAACAGTAGTGGTAATGTAGGGCACAGTATAAATCAGGGAAATAGAGGTGCAAGTAACAAGGGTAATACAGTAATCATAGGGGACTTTAATCTACATAATAGACAGGGCAAACCAAATATGCAGTAATAGTGTAGAGGATGATTTCATGAAATGTATACAAGATGGTTTTCTAGATCAGTATGTTGATGAACCAATTAGGGAACAGGCTATTTTAGATCTAGTATTGTGCAATGAAAGCGTTAATTAATAAGCTTGTAATAAAGGAAGAATGACCATAATATGATAGAATTTTACATTAAGTTTGAAAGTGATTTAGTTAAATCGAAAAATAGGGTCTTAAATCTAAACAAAGCAAACTACGTAGGTATGAGGGGTGAGTTGGCTAAGGTAGATTGGGAAACTACATTAAAGGTATGATGGTAGACAAGCAATGACTAGTATTTAAAGAATGAATACATAATTTACAACAAACATACATTCCTTTAAGGCACAATAACCCCACAGGAAAAGTGGTCCAACCGTGGCTAACAAGGGAAGTTAAAGTTAGTATTAGATCAAAGGAAGAGGCTTGTAATGTTGCCAAAAAGAGCAGTAAGGCTGAGGGTTGGGAGGGTTTTAGAATTCAGCAAAGGAGGACCAAGAAATTGATGATTAAAGGGAAAATAGAATATGGGAGTAAACGAGCAAGAGACATAAAAAGACTCAAAGCTTCTATAGGTATGTAAATAGGAAAAGATTAGCAAAAGTAAATGTGGGTTCCCTACAGGCTGAGACAGGAGAAATTATAATGGGGAATAAGGAAATGGCAGAGAAATTAAACAAATACTTTGTGTCTGTCTTCACGGAAGAAGACACAAAAAACCTCCTGGAAATAGTGGAGAGCCAAGGGTCTAGTGAGAATAAAGAACTGAAAGAAATTAGTATTAGTAAAAAAAATAGTGATGGAGAAATTAATGGGACTGAAAGCCGATAAATCCCCTGGACCTGATGGCCTACATCCCAGGGTTTTGAACAATGTGGATATAGAGATAGTGGCTGCATTGGTTGTCATCTTCCAAAATTCCATAGATTTTAGAACGGTTCCCGCGGATTGGAAGGTAGCAAATGCAACCCCACTATTTAAGGAGGGAGAGAGAAAACGGGGAACTACAGACCAGTTAGCCTGACATCAGTCATAGAGAAAATGCTAGAATCTATTATTAAGGACGTGGTCACAGGGCACTGAGAAAATAATCATAGGATTGGGCAGAGTCAACACGGATTTATGAAAGGGAAATCATGTTTGACAAATCTGTTTTGAGTTTTTTAAGGTTGTAACTAGCAGACTAGATAAGGGGGAACCAGTGGATGTGATGTATTTGGATTTTCAGAAGGCATTCGATACGGTGCCACACAAGAGGTTATTAAACAAAATTACGGCTCATGGAATTGGGGGTAATATACCAGCATGGATTGAGGATTGGTTAATGGACAGAAAACAGAGTAGTATTAAAAGGTCATTTTTGGGCTGGCAGGCTATAACTAGTGGAGTACCACAAGGATCTGTGCTTGGCCCCAGCTATTCACAATCTATATCAATGATTTGGATGAGCGGACCAAATGTAATATATCCAAGTTTGTTGATACAAAGCTAGGTGGGGATGTAAAGAGACTTGAAGGGGATATAGACTGGCTAATAAATGGAATATAATGTGGAGAAATGTGAAGTTATCCACTTTGGTTGGAAAAATAGAAAAGCAGAGTATTTTTTAAATGGTGAGAGATTGGAAAATGTTGGTGTTCAGAGGGACCTGGGTGTCCTTGTACACCAATCACTGAAAGTTAACATGCAGGAACAGCAAGCAATTAAGAAAGCAAATGGTATGTTGGCCTTTATTACAAGAGGATTTGAGTATAAGAGTAAAGATGTCTTACTACAATTATACAGGGCCCTGGTGAGACCACACCTGGAGTATTGTGCACAGTTTTGGTCTCCTTACCTAAGGAGGGTTATACTTGCCATAGAGGGAGTGCAACGAAGGTTCACCAGACTGATTCCTGGGATGGGGGGATTGTCCTATGAGGAGAGATTGAGTAAACTAGCCCTATATTCTCTGGAGTTCAGAAGAATGAGAGGTGATCTCATTGAAACATACAAAAGTCTTACAGGGCTTGGCAGGGTGGATGCAGGGAGGATGTTTCCTCTGGCTGGGGAGTCGAGAACCAGGGGTCACAGTCTCTGAATAAGGGGTCGGCCATTTAGGACTGAGATGAGGAGAAATTGCTTCCCTCAGGGTTGTGAATCTTTGGAATTCTCTGCCCCAGAGGGCTGTGGAGGCTCAGTCTTTGAGTATATTCAAGACAGTGATTTTTGGATATTAAGGGAATCGAGGGATGTCGGGACAGTGCAGGAAAGTGGATTTGAGGTGGAAGATCAGCCATGATCTTATTGAATGGTGGAGCAGGCTCGAGGGGCCGAATGGCTGAATCCTGCCCTTATTTCCTATGTTGTGTTGATGAGGTAGGGTGGGAGGAGGGTCATCTGGTGCATGAAGACCAGCAGGAACCTGTTGGGCCGAATGATACGTTTCTGTTCTGTAAATACTTTGTAATACCAGCATATTTCAGCAAGAGTCACTGGACTGTCATCTGCTGCTGGGGCATAAAGATCAACAGTAAAGATGCCCCTGAAAGCTGCCCCTGTCAAGAACAGACACAGCACAGAAAGGACATCAAACCTCAGAGCATTCCCCAATGTCTGCTTCAGTTGCAAACCGGGGAGTGTACTTATTGTTGGATCGCAACACTTTCCCAGTACCACTAGCTCATCATCTGGCTGTATTTATAGAGAAGAGTGTCTCCCAGGCTCAGTAGGTAGCACTCTCGCCTCTGAGTCAGACTGTCGTGGGTTCAAGTCCCACTCCAGAGACTTGAGCACATAATCCAGGCTGGCACTCCCAGTGCAGTGCTGAGGGAGTGCTGCACTGTTTGAGGTGCTGTCTTTTGGATGAGCCGTTAAACCGAGGCCCTGTCTGCTCTCGGGTGGACATAAAAGATCCCGCAGCACTATTAGAAGAGGAGCACGGGAATTATCCCGTGTCCTGGCCAATATTTATCCCTCAATCAACATCTGGTCATTATCACTTTGGTGTTTGTGGGAGCTTGCTGTGCGCAAATTGGCTGCCGCGTTTCCTACATTACAAAAGTACCTCATTGGCTCTAAAGCACTTCAGAATGTCCTGAGGTCATGAAAGGTGCTATATAAATGCAAGTTCTTTCTTTTGCTAGGTTGTGGATATATCGTGGATATTTCTTCACCCCCCTCCCCCCTGGCAATTGTTAATCACAACCAGAGGACAAATTGGAGGTGAGTAGAATTGATGGGAACCTCATGGCGATGTTGGCACCAACCCTCCGAGTGGGCTACATCACCAAGTCGATCAATAACTCTAGCGGGTAGGAGAGCTGGTGGGTTGTAGCAGGCTTGGGAGACCGAGGAAGATACGTTCTGGCATTGTACGGGTGGAGGTACAGTATGAAGGGAGCCTGATGTCGGAGGCCATGGGCTTACTTCTAATCGCCGCAGAGTGGCTTGTGCTTGGAGTCGATTTCCCCTGGGTGCCCCGACGTAGTGCTTCACCCATTGAGCTCCCCGATCTCTGCGAGAGATAGACACCAGGTGGGAAGCCTGGCGACTCGGATCATTTCCATGGTCATTTTTGGGCTGAGGTGTGACCCTGCTCACAGTTCAGCAGCCTGCCGACACAGGCAGTCTACGCTGGCACATGGGACAAGGCCACTTTAGTGAGGCACTTCAGCAAGGAGTCGTAGGCATTCCGGAGAACAGAGAATGAAACTGTGAGGAGGAGGAGGAGGAGGAGGAGGAAAAAGTCCATGGAGGTCGTCTAGCAATGTTGAGAGATTTACGCCACTACCTGACGCAATTGTTTCTTTCCCCTCCCATTTAAGAACAAGAAATAGGAGCAGGAGTAGGCCATAAGGCCCCTCGAGCCTGCTCCACCATTCAATATGTTCATGGCTGATGTGATCATGGACTCAGCTCCACTTCCCTGACCGCTCCCCGTAAATCCTTTATTCCCCGCGCCCCCCCCCCCACCCCGTGGCATTGACTCCTTTGAGTGTCACTATGGCCTTGATTCACGTGTGACCCTTGATTGCCTGTGTAGGAAGGCTATTCAAACCCAGAACACAGACATCGCCGAGCGTAATCCTCTTCTTATCCCCACCTACATTTCTCCTGAAGAGGTATCAAGGAAACATAGACAATAGGTGCAGGATTGGCCATTCGGCCCTTCGAGCCTGCACCGCCATTCAATAAGATCACGGCTGATCATTCATCTCAATACCCCTTTCCTGTTTTCTCTCCATACCCCTTGATCCCTTTAGCCATAAGGGCCACATCTAACTCCCTTTTGAATATATCCAATGAACTGGCCTCAACAACTCTCTCTGGTAGGGAATTCCACAGGTTAACAATTCTCTGAAGAAGTTTCTCCTCACCTCAGTCCTAAATGGCTTACCTCTTATCCTTAGACTATGTCCCCTAGTTCTGGACTTCCCCAACATCGGGAACATTCTTCCCGCATCTAACCTGTCCAAGCCCCTCAAAATTTTATATGTTTCTATGAGATCCCTTCGCTTCTTCTAAGTTCCATTGAATATAAGCCTAGTCGATCCAGTCTTTCTTCATATGTCAGTCCTGCCATCCCGGGAATCAGTCTGATGAACCTTCGCTGCACTTCCTCAATAGCAAGAATGTCCTTCCTCAGATTAGGAGACTAAAACTGTACACAATACTCCAGGTGAGGCCTCACTAAGGCCTTGTACAACTGCAGTAAGACCTCCTGTTCCTATACTCCAATCCCCTCGCTATGAAGGCCAACATGCCTTTTGCTGCCTACACTGCCTTCACCGCCTGCTGTACCTGCATGCCAACTTTCAATGACTGATGTACCATGACACCCAGGTCTCGTTGCACCTCCCCTTTTCCTAATCTGCCACCATTCAGATAATAAACTGCCTTCCTGTTTTTGCCACCAAAGTGGATAACCTCACATTTATCTACATTATACTGCATCTGCCATGCATTTGCCCACTCACCTAACCTGTCTAAGTCAACCTGCAGCCTCTTAGTGTCCTCCTCACAGCTCACACCGCCACCCAGCTTAGTGTCATCTGCAAACTTGGAATATTACACTCAATTCCTTCGTCCAAATCATTAATGTATATTGTAAATAGCTGGGGTCCCAGCACTGAACCTTGCGGTACCCCACTAGTCACTGCCTGCCATTTTGAAAAGGACCCGTTTACTCCTACTCTCTGCTTCCTGTCTGCCAACCAGTTCTATATCCACATCAATGTGCTTTAATTTTGCACACTAATCTCTTGTGTGGGACCTTGTCACAAGCCTTTTGAAAGTCCAAATACGGAAAGGCACGGATGAGGGACTCTCAAGGTTGACCGTGATGAGCTGTTTCACCTTGTCCGGAGCTGTAAAACCAGAGGACACTGCCTGCGCTCGTGGCCAGGGGGCAGGATTCACAACGAGTATTTCAGTGAGCGAGCGCTCAATCTTTGGAACAGGCTCCCTCGGGAGACATAGAAGCAGTTAGTATCGATTCATTCAAATGTAAATTCAATCGATTTCTTTCAGAAAGTAACATTTTGGGATACAGTATATGAGTAAGGTGACACATGTCATCCGGCAACTGTGGCTTTACATAGAATATTACAGCCCAGGAACAGGCCATTCAGCCCAACATGTCTATGCTGGTGTTAATGCTCCACACGAGCCTCCCGCTGTACTTCACCTCACCCTAACAGTATATCCTTCCATTCCTTCTTCAGGCGGAGAGGTTTAGGGAGGAAAGTCCAGAGTTTCGAGCCTCGGCAGCTGAAGGCACGGCCGCCAATCGTGGAGCGATTTTAAAAAATCAAGCAGCCAGAATTGGAGGAACGCAGATACAGAGATGGGGGAGGGCCAAGGCCATGGAGGGATTTGAAAACCAGGATGAGAATTTTAAAATTGAAGCGTTGCCAGGCCGGAAGCCAGTGCAGGGCAGCGAGCTCAGGGGTGATGGGTGAATGAGACATGGTGCGAGTTAGGACACGGGCAGCCGAGTTTTGGATGAGCTCAAGTTTATGGAGGGTGGAAGATGGGAGGCCGGCCAGGAGTGTGTTGGAATAGTCAAGTCTAGAGGTAACAGAGGCAGGGATGGGTTGAGGCTGAGGCAGAGGCGGAGATGGGCGATGTTACGGAAGTGGAAATAGGCGGTCTTGGCGATGGAGAGGATATGGAGTCAAGCTCAGCTCGGGGTCAAATAGGAACTATTCACAGGCAGAAGAAATCTTTTCCTTAGATGAGATCTTATTTGTTTTTCTTCCTGATTGTAATTCAGACTCGCAGCGAGCTTACAGGAATGGATTAGAAGTCTTTATGTTCACTTAATGGGTGTTTGACAATAAAGATCCAGCAGTACAAGTACAGGACACAACATCGTATGGTACTTTGGCGATAACAGATATAAAACATGATGTATGCTGTGACCTTGTCAAGGAACAGAGTGTCTGTCTGATTTAAAACTTTTAAGAATTCTGGTCATGACGATATGGGGGAGCGAGCAGGTCAATAGAAGCAACTTGCTGCCTATTTGTCAAGTTGCACATCCAAGCAGTGTGAGAATCCGGGATTCTGGGTCCCTGCTCTTTGGGCTCGATGCTGCCTGTTCCTTACATAGACCCGACGGCACACAAACAGGCCATTCGGCCCAACAGCTCTGTGCTACTCTACGCTCCACTCCTCTCCTATCAGCATCTCCTTCTATTCCTTTCTCCCTCATGACCACACTCGACCAGCTCCGCTGGGCAGGCCACATTGTCCGCACGCCCGACACAAGACTCCCAAAGCTCTACTCTGAACTCCTACAGGGCAAGCGAGCCCAAGGTGGGCAGAGGAATCATTTCAAGGACAGCTCCCTGATAAAGTGCAACATCCCCATTGACACCTGGGAGTCCCTGGCCAAAGACCGCCTTGAGTGGAGGAAGTGCATCCGGGAGGGCGCTGAGCACCTCGAGTCCCGTTGCCGAGAGCATGCAGAAACCCCAAGCGCAGGCAGCGGAAGGAACGTGCGGCAAACCTGTCCCACCCACCCTTTCCTTCAACCACTGTCTGTCCCACCTGTTCTCCTGGCCGGCCTCCCATCTTCCACCCTCCATAAACTTGAGCTCATCCAAAACTCGGCTGCCTGTATCCTAACTCGCACCAAGTCTCATTCACCCATCACCCCTGAGCTCGCTGATCTGCACTGCCTTCTGGTTCTCGTATTGGACTGTTCAGTCACCTGAGAACTCATATTTAGAGTGGAAGCAAGTCTTCCTCAATTCCGAGGGACTGCCTATGATGATGATGATAATCCAGCTTCCCCTTAAACGCATCGATACTATTTGCCTCAACCCTTCCCTGTGGCACCGAGTTCCACATTCTCACCACTCTCTGGGTAAAGACTTTTCTCCTGAATTCCATATTGTATTTATTAGTGACTATCTTATATTTATGGCTCCTATTTCTGGTCTCGCCCACATGTGGAAACATCTCTACGTTTACCCTATTTTAAACCCTTCCATCATTTTCGGATGGGGTGGATGTAAAAGATCCCACGCCAGTATTTTGAAGGAGCTGTATAAATGCAACTCTTGTTGAATAGTTACAGTTCGTGGCTGTGTTTTCTGACTAGTGTACCATCTATCACGAGCTGGAAAGATCAGTGCGGGATAGTGTTTGCGAGTGACAACTTGAATTTATAATATATTAATCCCTTTAGCATAAAGAAAGCGTCCCAAGAAAGTGTTCTGTGGGGTAGGAATGGGTCGGGTAGGAGGTTTGACCAAAAGCCGGGTTGAAGAGATGGGTTTTAAAGGGGAACAGAGAGTTGGAGAGGTTTAGGGTGGGAGTTGGAGAGAGTAACATGAAATAAGATCGCCAGAAACAGATTATCTGAACATTATCACATTGTTGTTTGTGGGAGCTTGCTGTGCTCAAATTGGCTGCTGTGTTTCCCACATTACAACAATGACTGCACTCCAAAAGCACTTCATTGGCTGTAAAGCGTTTTGGGATGTCCTGCGGTTGTGAAAGACACTATAAATGCAAGTGTCTTTCTTCATCTTTGTGACAGTATTGCAGCCCTGTCAGTGCTGGTGTGTATGTGGAGGAACCGAGCTGGTGCTGGGCTGGACCAGCAAAACAAGTCTCATCTCCCCTCTGAATTTTTTGGCAATTACCTTAAATCTGTGGCCTCTGGTTACTAATCCACCTGCCACTGGAAGCAGTCTCTCCTTATTTACTCCATTAAAATCGCTTCATAATTTTACATAGAAACATAGAAAATAGGTGCAGGAGTAGGCCATTCAGCCCTTCGAGCCTGCACCACCATTCAATACGATCATGGCTGATCATTCACCTCACTACCCCTTTCCTGCTTTCTCACCTTACCCCTTTAGCCGTAAGGGCCACATCTAACTCCCTTTTGAATATATCCAACGAACTGGACTCAACAGCTTTCTGTGGAAGAGAATTCCACAGGCTCACAACTCTGAGTGAACAAGTTTCTCCTCATCTCGGTCCTAAATAGCTTACCCCTTATCCTTAGACTGTGACCCCTGGTTCTGGACTTCCCCAACATCGGGAACATTCTTCCTGCATCTAACCTGTCTAAACCCATCAGAATTTTATATGTTTCTATGAGATGCCCTCTCATTCATCTAAATTCCAGTGAACATAAGCCTAGTCGATCCAGTCTTTCTTCATATGTCAGTCCTGCCATCCCGGGAATCAGTCTGGTGAACCTTCGCTGCACTCCCTCAATAGCAAGAATGTCTTTCTATTCCCTGCAGTACTTGCCATTATATCTGCACCGCCTAACAACAGGTCATCCAGTCTAACCCCAATTACCAGCTCTAGGTCCGTAACCCTGCAGGTTACTGCACTTTAAGTGCCCATCCAACCATCTCTTAAAAGTGGTGAGGGTTTCTGCATTCACCACTCTTCCAGGCAGCGAGTTCCAGACCCCCACAACCCTCTGCGTAAAGAAGCCCCCCCCCCCCCTCAAATACCCTCTAAACCTTCCAACAACCACCTTAAAACTATGCCCCTCGTAATAGACCCCTCCACCAATGGAAATAGACCCTTACTATCCACTATGTCCAGGCCCCTCAATATTTTGTACACCTCGATGAAGTCTCCTCTCAACCTCCTCTGTTCCAATGAGAACAAACCCAGCCTATCCAATCTGTCCTCATAACTAAGATTCTCTATACCAGGCAGCATCCCAGTAAATCTCCTCTGCACCCTCTCCAGTGCAATAGGGGTAGAGCTAAGCAGCCTTGGTGATGACCCAGGGTGGGAGCTCAGCTCGGGCCCGAACAAGCTCAGTGATTGGCGCACAGTTAGATTCAAACTGAGTGAGCAGCCAGGGCAGGGATGGAGTTGGAGGCAGAGTGAGGGGGCAAGCAGCTGCAAACAAGCCCAGAAATGGCCATGGGGCGAACAACAATCTCGGCCAATGTACAGAATCAAAGTTAGGGTTTAAGATCTCTCCAACAACAACTACTACCTGCATTTATACAGCGCCTTTAACGTAGTAAAACATCCCAAGGCACCTCACAGCATTATCAGACACACATTTGACACCAGGCCACATCATGAGATATTCAGATAGATGCTTGGTCAAAGAGGTAAGTTTTAAGGAGCGTCTTAAACATAGAAACATAGAAAATAGGTGCAGGAGTAGGCCATTCAGCCCTTCGAGCCTGCACCACCATTCAATGAGTTCATGGCTGATCATTCCCTCAATACCCCTTTCCTGCTTTCTCTCCATACCCCTTGATCCCTTTAGCCGTAAGGGCCATATCTAACTCCCTCTTGAATATATCTAATGAACTGGCATTAACAACTCTCTGCGGCAGGGAATTCCACAGGTTAACAACTCTGAGTGAAGAAGTTTCTCCTCATCTCGGTCCTAAATGGCTTACCCCTTATCCTTAGACTGTGTCCCCTGGTTCTGGACTTCCCCAACATCGGGAGCATTTTTCCTGCATCTAACCTGTCCAGTCCCGTCAGAATCTTATATGTTTCTTTGAGATCCCCTCTCATTCTTCTAAACTCCAGTCGATCCAGTCTCCCCTCCTATGTCAGTCCTGCCATCCCAGGAATCAGTCTGGTGAACTTAAAGGAGGACAGACCAGCAGAGAGGTTGAGGGAGGGAATTCGAGTTTAAGGCCTTGGCAGTTGAAAGCATAGCCGTCAACGGACACCACTCCTCGTTGGGAATCCGATTGTGCCTCAACATAGAGCTTGTTCGTCAATCCAGACATCAGCAACAATTTCTCTGAATTTATTTGTGCAATCAGACCAGAAGGTAGAAAGAGAAGGAGGCTATTCAGCCCCTCAAGCCAATCAAATCCGAGTCTTCAAACATTGAATTCAAGTTGCATACACTTGATTTGTATTCCCTGGAGTATTGAAGTTTGAGGGGTGATCCAATCGAGGTGTGTAAAATGTTGAATGGATTCGATAAAGTAGATGGAGAGAAGCTGTTTCCTCTGGTGGGGCGAGTCCAGAAGAAGAGGGTGCTCATCTTAAAATTAGAGCCAGGCTGTTCAGGGCTGATGTTGGGAAGTACTTCTTTCCACACAGGGCAGTGGGAATCTGGCACTCTCCTGCAAACGATTATGCTGGGTGTCATTTGGAGCTTTGTGCTGAGAGGGAAAGATTTTTGTTAGGCAAGGGTATTAAGTGATGGGAAGTAAAGGCAGGTCGATGGAGTTAAGATATCGATCAGCCATGATCTAATTGAATGGCCAAACAGGCTCGAGAGACTGAATGGTCGCCTCCTGATCCGAATATTGCAACATCCCGAATGCAGTCTTTTGATTGAGGTATTCTGAAAAGCTGAAGTGTCGGGAAGCTAGCAGGTGGCCAGTGTAGAATCGGTGCTGAAATAAGTCAGAGCTCACTGGGGAACAGAGTCTTCTAAGAAACACTTAAACCAGCGTTGCCCGATCTCATTGGCAACAATGCCCATTGTCGGAGCCCCTAAAGTCTCCCATGGGCACTGTGTGCGGAGAGAATCCTGCCGAGTGACCATTGTCCTGGCTCAGGATATTACTGTGTGCCAGTAATTTGATGCGTGTATAGCTGCAGTTTACGTCACTGCATTGTGTTTTATTAATCATTGCTGTTAAAGTTCCCTGGGTACATTCGCTAGATTTTTGATATTGAGGGATATGGGAATTCCACAGTTTAGGGCCCAGGCATCTGATGGCCATTGGTGGAGCGATTTAAAATAGAGGTGCACCAGAGGCCAGAATTGGAGGAGCACCGATATTTCGGAGGGTTGTAGGGCTGGAGGAGGTTACGGAAATAGGGCTGAGTAAGTGGGGAAGTTTGGAAACCAGGATGAGAATTTTAAAATCTTATTCACAGAGTGATGATGGAATCCGTGATCAAGTAGCGGAGATCAAATCCTTGGAATCATTTTTATAACCAATTGGATGGTGCAATGTGGGAGCTTTTGGTCATTCTGCACGGATGAGCTGTGCTGGGTGGCACGCCCTCCCTTGTCCGTGACTATCGTCTGAGGTTCCGTGTGTTTTGGACACGGCTGACCAAGGAACACAGTCTACCCCTGACCTTGTATCAATAGCAGCCTCCATCCCTCAAACCGTATTGATTCTTCCTTCACACCTCTCACACCAACCTCTCACTGGGGCCTTTGAGTCAGATTGCCACTTTAATGCCAAGCTACCAAGGACCTTTGTGCTGTGGGACTGGGTTTGAGACTGTCCAAACTCACTTTGGGCCTTTGCAGAAGGGACGTTTCTTGGCTGTGTTCAAAGACAAGTCTTGGTCACTGGTTTTAACCCATTGAGTCACTCGGCCTTCGCTATTCTATAAGGGAGTACCGGGAAAAGTGTTGATACAGGCTGGGTTAGCGCGAAGCTGATCACACTTGGATGGCCAGGGTTACATCTAATACATGTTTAATCAATACTGCGTCAACATTCTGGAACCGCCTCCCTATTACAAGAGAATTTGAGTATATTGTAACAATGTCTTACTGCAATTATACAGGGCCCTAGTGAGACCGCCCCTGGAGTATTGTGCAGTTTTGGTCTCCTTACCCAAGGAAGGATGTACTTACCATAGAAGGGAGTGCAACAAAGGTTCACCAGACTGATTCCTGGGATGGGGGAATTGTCCTATGAGGAAAGATTGAATAGACTAGGCCTATATTCTTTAGAATTTGGAGGTGATCCCATTGAAATGTGCAAATTTCTTACAGGGTTTGACGGGGTGGATGCAGGGAGGATGTTTCCCCTGGGCTGGGCAGTCGAGAACCAGGGGTCTCAGTCTCAGAATAAGGGGTCGGCCATTTAGGACTGAGATGAGGAGAAACTTCTTTACTCAGAGGGTGGTGAATCTTTGGAATTCTCCACCCCAGAGGGCTGTGGAGGCTCAGTCTTTGAGTATATTCAAGACCGAGATCGATAGATTTTTGGATATTAAGGGAATCGAGGGAAATGGGGACAGTGCAGGAAAGTGGAGTTGAGGTCGATGATCAGTCATGATCTCATTGAATGGCGGAGCAGGCTCGAGGGGCCGAATGGCCGACTCCTGCTCCTAATTCTTATGTTTTTAAGAAGGTGGATCACCACCACCCTCTCTAGGGCAATTAGGGATGGGCAAAAATTTCAGAAAGAGAGACTTGCATTTATATAGTGCCTTTCACGACCATATTTTAGTGATGATGGTGGAGAGATAAATATTGGCCAGGGCACCTTGGAGAAACCTCCCGCTCTCCCAAAGAATGCTGTGGGATCTTTTCCCTCCACCTGAGGGCAGTTGGGGCCTCAGTTTAACAGTCATTACTGTGTGAAATAGCTACTATTCTAGCTTTCACTGATGGCACATCTATAGAATCAGAGAATGGTTCCAGCACAGCACAGAAGGAGGCCATTTGGCCGTTGAGCCTGTGCCGGCTCTCTGCAGGAGAGTTTCAGCT
This sequence comes from Pristiophorus japonicus, assembly GCF_044704955.1. Lineage (NCBI taxonomy): Eukaryota > Metazoa > Chordata > Chondrichthyes > Pristiophoridae > Pristiophorus > Pristiophorus japonicus. Next base: position 3,685,633 of record NC_091983.1, on the reverse strand, counting down.
AGACTTCCCCCTCCATTTCCCTGTAGCACTGCACATTTTGTTCCTTCAGGATCCAACTCCCTTTTGAAAGCCACGATTGAATCTGCCCCCACCACCCTCTCGGGCAGTGCATTCCAGATCCTAACCACTCGCTGCGTAAAATAGTTTTCCTCATGTCGCCTTTGGTTGTTTAGCCAATCACCTTAAATCTGTGTCCTCTGGTTCTCGACCCTTCCGCCAATGGGAACAATTTCCCCCTCCATCTACTGCCGAGACAACCTCATGATTTTGAACACCTCGATCGAATCTACTCTCAGCCCAGAGAACAACCCCAGCTTCGCGAGTCTATCCATGTAACTGAAGTCCCTCATCCTTGGAGCCATTCTTGTAAAGTGTCAGCTGTGGTTCAGTGGGTCCGCCTCTGAGTCAGAAGGTTGAGAGTTCAAGTCTCACTCCAGGACCTTGAGCGCACAAATCTAGGCTGACACACTGCCGGAGGTGCCGTCTTTAGGATGAGATGTTAAACCGAGGCCCTGTCTTCCCCTCAAGTGGACGTAAAAGATCCCATGGCACTATTTCAAAGAAGAGCAGGGGAGTTATCTCCGATGTCCTGGCCATTATTTATCCCTCAATCAACATCACAAAAACAGATTATTTGGTCATTATCACATTGCTCTTTGTGGGAGCTTGCTGTGCGCAAATTGGCTGCTGCATTTCCCACATTACAACAGTGACTACACTCCAAAAGTAATTTATTGGCTGTAAAGCACTTTGAAACACCCAGTGGTCGTGAAAGGCGCTATATAAATGCATATCTTTTCTTTTGTATCTTTTCTACACATTCTGCCTTCACATCGTTCCTAAAGTGTGCTGCCCAGAATTCAGCACAATACTGTAGTGGTTTATAAACGTTCATCATAACTTCCTTGCGCTTGTAATCTATGTCTCTACTTATAAAGCTCAGAGTTCAGTGAGCTTTTTTAACTGTTTTCTCAACCTTGAACCTTGAACAATTTGTGCACATATGTCCCCAGGTCTCTCTTTCAGCACCCCTTTAGAACTGTACTCTAATCAACATCACCAAAACAGGTTATCTGCTCATTATCACATTTCTGTTTGTGGGAGCTTGCTGTGCGCAAACTGGCTGCCGTGCTTCCTACATTACAACAGTGACTACACTTCAAAAAGTACGTCATTGGCTGTAAAGCGCTTTGAGACGTCCGGTGTTCGTGAAAGACACGATATAAATGCAAGCCTTTCTTCCTCAATCTTCCTATCAAAGTGTATCACTTTGCACTTCTCTGTGTTAAACTTTATCTGTCACATGTCTGCCCATTCCACCAGCCTGTCTATGTCCTCTTGAATGTCCTCCTCACTGTTCACTATACTTCCAAGTTTTGTGTCAATTGCAAATGTTGAAATTGTGGCCTGTACACCCAAGTCAATAATGTACATCAAGAAACGCAGTGTGCATTGCATCTATCAAGAATCAGCAGCATGAAATACTGTACCATCATCTATCCATCAGGCTCAAAGGAGCAAAACCTGTGCGTTCTGATCCGGCTGAGAGTTGTGTGTTTTGGAAGCATTTGGGTGAAGCCATGCTCCACCTCACAGTCAACAAGCTCCCTGCTGGAGTGGAACTAAACTACAGAGCCAGTGGGAACCTGTTCAACCTTCGCCATCTCCAGGCCAGGTCCAAGACCACCCCAACCTCGGTCGTTGAGCTACAGTACGCGGACGACGCCTGCGTCTGTGCACATACAGAGGCTGAACTCCAGCCCATTGTCGACGTATTTACTGAGGTGTACGAAAGTATGGGCCTTACGCTAAACATCCATACGACAAAGGTCCTCCATCAACCTGTCCTCGCCAGAGAGCACTGCCGCCCAGTCTTCAAGATCCACAGCGCGGCCCTGGACAACGTGGACCATTTCCCATACCTCGGGAGCCTCTTATCAACAAAGGCAGATGTTGATGAGATTCAACACCGCCTCCAGTGCGCCAATGCAGCCTTCGGCCGCCTGTGGAAAAGAGTGTTTGAAGACCAGGCCCTCAAATCTACCACCAAGCTCATGGTCTACAGGGCTGTAGTAATACCCGCCCTCCTGTATGGCTCAGAGACATGAACCATGTACAGTAGACACCAAGTCGCTGGAGAAATACCACCAACGATGCCTCCGCAAGATCCTATAAATTCCTTGGCAGAAAGGACGCACCAACATTAGCGTCCTCGACCAGGCTAACATCCCCAGCATTGAAGCACTGACCACACTCGATCAGCTCCGTTGGATGGGGCCACGCTGTCCGCATGCCCAACACGAGACTCCCAAAACAAGCGCCCTACTCGGAACTCCTTCACGGCAAGCGAGCCAAAGATGGGCAGAGGAAACGTTACAAGGACACCCTCAACATCCCCCCGAATCCTGAGAGTCCCTGGCCAAAGACCGCCCTGGGTGGAGGAAGTGGATCCAGGAGGGCGCTGAGCACCTCGAGTCTCGTCACCGAGAGCATGCAGAAGACAAGCGCAGGCAGCGGAAGAACATGCGGCAAACCTATCCCACCTGCGACAGAGACTGTGGCTCTCAAATCGGACTGTTCAACCACCTAAGGACTCATTCTAAGAGTGGAAGCAAGTCTTCCTCGATTGCGAGGGACTGCCTATACTTGAGTGAGGGAGGGTGGGCGGGTCTGCACTCTACCTTGAGGTGGGACTGTGACTCCAGTCACTGGCTCATTGTCAAGTTATTGATCAGTGGAAGAAAGAGAGTTACCATTTTCCTCTCCGAATCAAGTCCATGTCTGAGGTCTGTGATTATTACCCAGTTCAAAGGTTGGGCTGATTTCAATTCTACTAGACCTGTGTGTTTTTTAAATTAGGTTGGGGTTTGTGATGGTTTTGTGGGGTGGTTATGTTACTGGACTAATGATTTAGAGAACAGGGGTTCAAATCCCACAAGTTTGAGAATTTGAATTCAGTTTTTTGTTTAAATCCAGAAAATAAAATATATAAAGTGACCATGAAACTGTCAAATTGTCATTGAAAACCCTACTGGTTTACTAATGTTCTTTAGGGAAGGAAATCTGCCGTCCTTACCCGGTCTGCACCATGCGTGACTCCAATCACTCGCCATGTC